>NW_009625691.1:32636-67261 GCF_000690535.1 Cariama cristata | reverse complement strand
TAAGTAATCATTTCAAAATCACTTAAAAATAAAGATTATGGCTACTGCAGAAGCAAAGAGATAAAATGCTTGGATGAATGACAGTCTGGTTAATGAATTACCCAAATTCTAACAAATCCAGCAACTGAGCTCCACTTTAAAAACATCTCTGCTTTACTACAATCCACAGCTCTCAAAGGGAGGAAGTCAGTTTTGCTGGTTTTTCGCATCACGCAGCTTCCTTTTTCTAAGTGCAAAAACACAATGTAGACGTTGTACTAATGGTTCCCAGTTTTTCCAAAATTGAGTTTGAACAGCAACGCTAGACTTTTAATTCTTTCAGAAGTGAATTAAGAGATCGATCATATCTTCAGATAAATGACAAACCACAAATTCTTCCACAGTATTGCATACCCATTGAGTACCTTTCAGTTTTCAAGGGATAGGCTTCAAAATATTCAGAGACAGAACTGTCCAGTAAGACCACGCAGAGGTTTAGAGAACCAGTCCCTTGATGTGTATTTTCCTTCCATAACACTTTTTTTGTATGTGTTTTCAAAGTCACAAAAGTGATAGTGAAATGAATACTTCCATACAAACTTCTACAGATACTTCAGTTTGGGAATATAAAACAGCACACACAGGAAACTGCCGTTAGGTATCTGAGCCTTCTCAGGAGAGAGTACTTCATCACACTGACTAGAGAATGCTCAGAATACAGCAGAAGTTCAATTCATTAACAAAAAGTGACAAAACAAAGGTTAGAATGATATAGCAATCAAATGATATATATAAAAAAAATAAGATTTAAGCTTAAGAAAACAAAAATGAAATTTCAGGGTCATGTTTCAATTCAACTAAACACATTTTTATCCATTCCTAATTTCTCTACTCAGAGAGCTCCATTCAGTGCTTTTCAACCATGGGTCCTATGAACTACCCCTCAGGGAACCTGTAAAAGGTGACTAAAGCAACACAAGACTGTGATACTTTCACCACAGGATCCCACACCCCACTGAAAAAAAGAACCACTAAAGGTCTGCAAGTAAAAAAAGATTAAAGTCTATTCAGGTCAGTTTAACTACTGCAATAATTCCATTTTATTTTACAAGTGGGGGCATCTAGGGTTCTCTGAAAGTCAAAAATATACTTGAACTCTCAAAGCTCACTTGCACTTTATTCATATACGGTTTTGAGAGAAGAACTGCTCTAACCTGCCAGCTGCAGTTTCCTTACCTACATCAAATCCATGATGAGTCACTGCAGAAGCTAAACAGACTGCAAGGCCAGTTTTGATGGATGACTCAGAACTGGGAATAAGCAACCATTGGAGAGAAACGCAAAACCAAGGAGAATTTGGGAAGATCACATGTTTCTAGTCAAATACACATTTCAAACTATAACTTCACTATACCTATACCCTCAAAGGTCCTGGTGGGGAATGTATCACAGGACTCCTGGATTCATGTCAGGAGGAAATAAGGTACAATGGGTTGTCGTCCTGTTGTACTTAGCGATCAAACAATAGATTGCTGTGCTTTTAGAAAAGTTTTTTATTAAACTCTACAGTAGCACAACATCCAAGATTAGTAATTTATCAGTGCTGCACCTAAAAAAATAAAAGGGTAAATAAATGCAAACATGAACATCCTTAAACACTGAAAAGCCATGCATCTCTCCAGTTCTACAAAAACGAAGACACAACAGCTGAAAATGACTCACATTTAAAATATACTTAGGAAGAACATTGTCAGCCTCAATTGAATTTATGAAGTTCAGAAGAATATCAATTGCCAAAGTGTTTTTTAATCTTAGAAACAAGCTATCTTTCTATGACTGTCAAAATGCACACCAGGAAATTTTGGAAAATGCCACCTACTGAATTTATGAGCAATCTTTCTGTTCATTGTGTCTGCATTTCACTGTGAGACTTTCCAAGCAGGGTAATAAAAAGGAGGTAGAAGTCATCAGCCTGGTGTAAAGCCATACTTACCCTCGTTATTGAATGAAAATGCAACCACATCCACTGGCCTGAGCTGGAC
This sequence comes from Cariama cristata, assembly GCF_000690535.1. Lineage (NCBI taxonomy): Eukaryota > Metazoa > Chordata > Aves > Cariamiformes > Cariamidae > Cariama > Cariama cristata. The sequence continues at coordinate 65,240 of NW_009625691.1, read as the reverse complement.
AGACCCCAGGGTCTCTGGGCTGAGCAGGAGGAATCCCCAAGAGCTGCTGGAAGTGGTGGCTGCTTATAACACCCCTTAACAAAAAAACAATCAAGGAACTTGCTCTAAAATTTTTGTTCTGAATGGCAAACCTCTTTGTAATCATCACAGAATGTATGGAAGAAAACTGAAACTGTAACTCAATAATTCAATAAACACCAATTTCTTTCAGTAGATGAGTTCATTGTGTTAAGAAAGACTTTTTTCCTCACAGCTGTATGGAAAGCATCCTTCATGAAGAGGTGTAGAAGTGAACATGGCTACCAAATGAATGAGAAGTCATTAGCGACAAATTCATGATGCATATCTGTGATCACTTCGGTATAATAAGAAATGTTATACCTTCTGTACAATGCTGGTGTGAGTGAACATGAAAATGTCAAGAGACTGTCAACTGCAGAGTACTATACATACATGCCAGATGCAGACAAACTATGGAAGAGGTTCACTGACCACATGGAGAAAGCATAATCCAATGCACTTGATAATGTCAAGTACAAAGAGAAACGTGACACTGATTACATTATCATTTAAATCTTTTCATTTGAAAATGTGTCGTCTTGTACGATTTCTTTCTGTAGGTAGTGACGATGAGTTTAAAAGGTGTAATAAAATCTTTCCAATTCAGACATTTTGTTGGGTATAGTAAATCAGATTTCTTCCTCCAGCTTTTGTCACCACATGTGTCCTGAGAGTGAAGCATATAGATTGTACATGTTTCAAATAATTAGGAAATACAAAATTGTTGGGCCTACTTTGAGTTATAAGTAATTCTAGGTTGACAGTAGCAGCTCAAGGTAGAAAAGCATGTATCAAGCTGATTCAGTCATAAAAACATGACTCCTATCTACCAAAATTCCAGAAAGTTTTGCTCTCTCAAAAAAAAAAAAAAAACCAAACAAACCCTCTCTATGCTGTTTCTCTACAATGCACTTATCTGGACTGTAAGTTCATTTCCCTTCGTCCATGTCTATAAATAAATAATGAAAAAAGCTAGCGCATGAGGTGCTACATGTCTGTAAGAGGTCACATGACCTAGAAAATGAAGAAGTTCATACTGGAAACTGCAAACTTGATTTCACAGTGCAGTCTGGCATCCATTAACAGTGCATTTACTCATGCTTCTGTGAGCCCAGAACTATGGCCATAAATTTTACAGGGTAAAAAGGTCTACTGTGTACTTTTTCGGGGTACCCTTCATAAGAGGCTACTCAAAAGAAAAAAAAGAATCTCTCTTCTTTTCTTTAGCTACATATTGTTTGCAGGTTTCCTTTGATACCTTTTCTATTCTTGTACCAGACTGATGACTCTATTTGGTAGTCTTTGAACTTGTTCATAGGAATGTCTTTTGTAAGCTAGTCATCTTCATATATGAACTGCACAGCCTGGCAGCATACACAGGCCACTACCACTGCAGTGTTTTCCTAAATGTTCTTAATGCTACTGAAAGGTCGAAGAAGCGGCCTGTACAGGTGCTTAATACAGGAATATAACATATTCTAAGTGAGGATCTCAGAAGCTTTACGTTGGTTGGCTACTTATGAAAGTAGGTACCTTTGCTATTGCTTTTAATCTGGTAATGAAAATTAAAAAAAGTGAACAGTGTGAATACAACACGGCAGCTGAAATCATTCAATTCCCTCAACTGAATTCACCTCCTTTCTTCTTTGGAAGCAGGAAGTAATAAAGTCTCCTCCTCTCAGATAAGAAGATACAAATCCCATGCCTCCAGTAATGATAAGGGCTTACTGTCTCTTTGAATAGTTTTTCAGTGAGACACATTCCTGAGAGTAAAAAAAGGACAGCTGGAAAGAGACAGCATGTGCATTTTGTGGATTGTTTACCTCTTTGATCTTCATTGGTGTTCTCTATGATATGAAAAATTAACAGAGGCACTTTTCTTATGAGTGGAGGATTATGAAGAACAGATACAGTCAAGATCAAACATCCCATCAGAAAGCGTGCTTACTTGGTGAACACTGTGTCAACTGATCTGCTGTGATCTTCCTGGCCTTCTTTGCAGGTTTTAGACACTGACAAAACATAGTCCCAAAAATCTGACAATGAATATCCCTGTAGTAAAGTTTCATCAGATAATTTTGTACTGATACATTTTAAATTTGTTTCTCTGGACAGGTACTGTTAAGTTTTGGAGTTACAGCAGAGCAAGAAATACTGCTGTTTTCTAAAAGTTCCTACAAATTTGATGTTTAAGATTTTAATAAAAGTAGCTAATGTTTTATTCCATCAGCAGCCCAAATAAGACTGGTACACGTACAGATGTTATAGCAATCCGGAAATAGAAAGAACAGTGAGTTATGTAAAATTCTCAATGCATTTTTCATTCCATCAGTTGATGAATGCAATATTAGGGGCTTCTGTCTTACTGAAAAAATAATAGTAGCGGCACTATTTTACCGAAAAAATATTTCTGGTTGTTAAATAGATGCTGGTGGAATCAAAAGTTTCAATAGCATCTATTTCTATTTCTGAAGCATATGACATCGAATATAAGCTATAATTTTCATCTAAAATCTAGTCATAACATATAGAACTAGTGTATCTGGTAGAATGGGAGTTTTGATCTCAGGGTACTATGTCCTCAAAGAGGAAAACAAAAAATAAATGAGGGATCACAGAATTTAATTCACATGCTGTTGTCACTGAAGTGACAGCCAAAGACAAGTTAATTTTCAGAACAGAAATCTGAACTTCACGGTCTGAGACTATGACAACTAACCTTATGGTGACGATTTCTTCTCCCTCTGGGGCAGTAGCTCTTAGCTCCTAAGGTCAGACCCTCTAAGCAGCTCTAAAAATTTTTTTATGTATGGAAAACATCATACAATATTCTACTTCATCTTTGTAAGATTTTTGAAAATTATCTAAGACAAAATGCAAATATAGTTCTTTTAAAGCCGGGGGGGGGGGGGAAATTGCTATATTACTGCATTCTCATTTTAAAATACCTTGTACGTATATCTACCATCAAGTATGTGTTACCCTATTTGGCAATATGTTTCTTCTTTGCATTTTTCTGCTGTAATCTACAATAGTCCTCAGCAGATATTAAAAAAAAAAAAGAGGTATCTTTTAATTTATAAACAGACTAATGATGAAAGATGACATTAGCTAGTCTTAATGAAAAACTTGAAGGTCCTGGAATAGAAGCTGTTGTGCTCTGATGTTTACTCCTAGAAAAATACATACTTTCCCTTGCAAGTTTTCAGAGAAGAGGAAAGTGATGGTCATTATATGGTACATGCATGAAATAAAATCACAAGTTTTAAGCTTTAGCTCCAATAAGAAGTTCCTTTAAAACAGTGCCTTAAAACAAGATTCAGCTATTACTGAAGACCTAAGAAGTCCTGACAAAGCAAAAATATCTCCCGTAGTCAGAACTTAAGGACAGTGGTAAAACTGTCAACTATGTGCCAGAATCTTTTGTCATTTCTCCGCTCTATTTTTTCAACTGCATATTTTGCAATACTTGGCTCAAGCTAATATAAAAACTAAAACTTTTACTAGTAATTTTTTTATAACTTTTGAAACACCTACTTAGCTGCAGAAATACAATGAAAGTTTCAATAAAGGTTAAAAAAATCAAACAAAACCAGACAACCAAACATATGTAAAACAGAAACACAAAAGAAAATCTGGAATTAAGAGTATCATTCCAAATAAACACACTAGTTAAAACAGACTGTTTCAGAAACTGCAATTAAGGAACAACATCAAAAAATAAAAAATCTTATTTTAAAATGAGTGAGATGTTTCTGCAAGACAGCTGCATTTAGAAATGCACAAAAATGTACAAGGATCTACTTCCACTAAAACATTGTTTGATCAGTCCAGAAGTTTCATTTCCACAACTAAACAAATCCCCAGCAATTTGTACTCTGACCAACCTCTACCCCTCAGCTCCATTATCTTTAGACAACATTCTCAGGCAGATAAAATGGAAATAACATTTTGTTTAGCAACTTATGAAGAAAGCAATCAGACAATACAAAATATTTAGGCAATTTTGACTTCAAGCTACCAGCAAAAAATCAGATCACTTCATTCTAGGAAGTACACAGTCATATCTATGATCCTACATTCCCATTCTAAAAAATACCGGGTAACTTCCCACATCACAAATATTTACCGTGTCAAGTTTATGGTAGAGCGCTTTTTATGCTAATCTATGTTGACATTCTTACACCTAGCATAGGTATATAAATTGCAGTGTTCAGCATAGCAGCGGCTAACATACAGGTAGCACTTGTAAGCACTGGGCTTCTGGCACAGAATCTACTGCTCAGTCATGTCAGAAAGATGATTGTCCCACTCACCCTTCCTTCCACCCACACCCTAGCTATCTGATCAGATACCTTCTCCCTTCCGCTGGCTCTGGGGGCTCTTCTGCTCACACCTCCTCTTGCTCAGGTCCTAGCTGTGTAAGTGCACCTCCTCCCTCATGCTGAATCCTTACAGAGCTGACTCACCTTCCTAAACCGTCAGAAAACAATGCTTTTTCGTTTGTCAATTAAACTTGCTGCCATTTTAGCAAGCAGACTCCATGAAGCATCAGAACTGGCACAGCAGAAAAAAATGGATACATGCTGTCAGGAGCAGTGAATGGAAATTATAAACCAGGGTAAAGCAGGATTCTAGCTCCATTCAAGATCAGAGCATTACATCAGTCCCTACAGCTGCGTGTTGTAGGATTGAAGAAATAAAAATTGAAGAAATAAAATTGCAACAAGCTCAATTACTTCAAAATGATTGTCTGAAAATAACATTAACTGCTAATATTAAAGAATACATTTGCTTTGAAACTGAGCATATTATTCAGAATGAAAATATTTTCCCAAGAAAGTATGTACAATGTTTACAAAGCTGAAGATGTAACAAGTAAGAAATGGGCTTGCATGTATCCTGCATGTGATGAAGTCAGCATAACACAACAGCAGAACTATTAGCGATCACTTCTCTCTTACTAACACTTTTTCCTCAGCCTTAGAGAAAAGCATTCATTTGTGAATCCTCAGTGAGAGAGACAGAAATATTTCAGAACATATTTTTCTGACAACATTGAGGCAGAGTAGCCACAGACTGGAATTTGAACTATTAAATAAAATTTCTTGGTGTATGTTCAGCAATGAAGGAGAGGAAAAAGAAAACAAGAAACATTGAAAGGAGAGCACAGTCACTGTTACAAAGAGCTTTAACAAGAATAGCTACTAAGCTTAAAGAAAATGCTCCATTTTCATCAGCAAAGTATTATACAAACCATTTTTACAAGAGTCAAACTAGAAATAATGTGGGTTTTTTCTTCTATAATCATAACAAAAATATCAGATGGGTAACCACATTCATTTTAAAGATATTAAAGACAATTAAATTGAAAAATCCAGCCTAGTAATTTTAACAAAAACAATTTATCTAGCTTTAGTTACAGGAAAGTTAAGCAAAGTGAAGTTTTCAGATGGCACACACTTTGTTTAAAGGACACCCACGCATTTTAGCATGAAAATGTAGCATGTCTTCACTAACAGAAGTCTCAGGAAATGTCCTGCCAGGTAGAGTCATTTAATTTCTCTGCAAACAAGGATTATATAGTGAGATTATTTAAAAAAATACACATACATATCTGTGGTATCAGTTTGCTACTAGAGTGATTTATCCTGTAGAAAGGAAAAAAACCCAAACCACCACACAAACTTCTATCTTGGTCTCACTAATGCTAATTTCCAATTTAAAGAATAAAACACTTTAATCCATGCAAAAATTACTTGGCACACAAGTCCTGTTCTGGAAAGTTTCAGATAAATGCACATAAAACTTTTGTTTTCAGCACAACTGATATGCAAATGAAGTTTATGTCTGGAATGGTAACTTGTTTTGCTTGTTAATCCTCCATTCTGCAAAAAACTGTTTTGCCCTTTTCAGTTAAACTTGTTTCTTAACAGCCTTCTGTCTCCACAACTAACTTAAGAGGCCCTTGGTTCAACCAAAACAGTGATTTATTAAAAAACAACTATCTCATACTTTTTCTAAATTAACCTTGAACACTCTCACACTTTATTATTATTATCCTATTAAAAATCAACATTGCTGTAGTATTCCTTATCTTTTCACTTCAAAATACAGTAAAGAAAAGATCTAAAAGATCATCTTATCAAAATGACTGGAACTTGCACAGAAAGTCAGCAAAGTCACTCCTACGCAGTTTAGAGCTGAAATGAAAGAGAAAACAACATAAAACCACTGTTTACTTAGAAGCTTGAAACCTTACGATAGTTAGCAAGTAAAAAATAATTTAAAGTATCCTCTACCAATCAGTCTATATTCTTACAATTACCTTTATTGTGCCTCATACATTTCTGTGATGCCAAACTGCTTACTTTTTATTTCGTTTTATTTAAAAGAATTTTCCATCATAAAATAAACTAATAAACTATTAGTCAGTCACTGTGAAATTAAATAATAAATAAAATTATACAGGTAGGCATCCTATCACTGACAAGATAGTCTTATTTTTAAAGAGAATCATCTTTTTTAAAAAGACAGCTTGAGATGTCAACTAAGGTGAAAGTCCACTCATAGAAAAAGATTTGATTTAAGCAAACTGTCTACATGTGAAAGAGGCAAGCAGCTTTGGTTTAAAACCGATGCAGCTGAAGAAAGTAAATGTAATCTCTGTATAAGACACAACTAGATAACTTACAAAAGTTGCATAACTACAGAAGTCTCATACAAAACCAAAACAAAGCACAAACTTCCTGAGATATGTAAACAAATACAGTAAACCTGTTGAAATTAGTACAACCTGAAACCTAAAAGCAAGTACATCAGGTATGGGAACAGCATGCCTACCCCAATTTTTCTCAGAAATAGTTTCTATCTGTTAAGCTAAACACACTGGAAATAAAAGCTTGATAACTTTCAAAACAACTTTTCTAAATTTTCTTCAGAAGTCTACAATGAAGTGCTCTCTATGAAAAGGGGAGTATTTCTAAAAGGAAAAGAAAATCTTGATTAACCAAATATGCGTGGCATGAACCAAACCACAGTAAGGTGTGATCACTGTGAGATTCACTTCAAAACTGCACTTTACCCAAACTAAAACACCAGCATAGATGCATCCACAACATGCAAATAAGACAGCTCAGAGATCTTTTTCTATGCATATCTGCAGTAAGTGTAGTGTGATGATATGAACCCTGTCCACAGAATGAAAAAGCAAGTTTAACCCGTAAACTGAAACCACGTATGTAAAACTCATCACCAAACATTAATTTAATTTGGCTTTTCTTACTGTTAAGTATTTTTTATTTCTCTGGTATTCCTCTGATTTAAGCCTCTGATTAAAATAAACAATCGATTAGATTCAGTGTTATTTAAAGTCAAAATTCAGGCAAAGCAGTCAGTTGGCAAAAAAGTTGACAACAAAGCAGTAACGCTCACACTGAACATCAGGTCAACACATTTCATTTGCTGACATGGCTTCTGGAGGTGCAGCTGGTTCACACCTGGACCATTTGGAGCCTGTCCACAGGCAACCACATGCATAGAGGTAACCATCTCTGAAACCTGCCTTTTGTTCTTGTTGCTTTATTGAGATGCCTACAGTTTACATGTTTCCTACTTTGTATAAATACAGAAGTAGACCGCACTTCTACTTCACAAGCAGCATTGCTCATCAAGTTACAAGACTTAGATTCATGAAAGTACTCACCATTATTTTCATGAGTACTTTACAGAGAAAGTATTTTAACTTTCAAAGCTTATGGTCAAATTTAACATTTAAGTTGACACCCAGCGATAAGATGAAAGCTTAGATAGTCTGAGAAATATAAGGTGAATAATTTGTGTATCAAGAAAAAATATGGCATTTCATATAATTTAATGAAGCAGTGTCTTTCTAGTCCATTCAATTAAAGCAACCTTTTAATAATTGAACATTTTTCTAAATAGCATGAAGCTGAATGATTAAAAAGGAGTCTTTCATTTTAGTACGAAATTCATCTATTTGTTTTAATGAGGGTTAACCATGCTGGTTCTTACTTCAGTGCCAAGGAGTCTCATGAGAGAAAGCAATTATTTAACAGCTCTAACTATCTGTGGGTAGGCTGGCACAGACACTTGTTCTAAAAGGAAGACACATTCTAAAATCACTTTACCCTGAAGTTTTCCACTTCCGTAGTACAAATACTCCACACCTGGAAAATCAAAGGCCTTATTAAAATGTTATGTTCTTTAGTAGGTAAATTAAATTGCATAATATCAGCTATGTTGCTGCAGAAGTTACATGACTATGCATGGATAAAACTTTATAATTGAAAGTACTGTAAATTGCTTGTGCTGTCACACAGTAGTCTTGCCCTAATATTTACAAAGTCTACCAACTCTTCTAATACCAGAAGCTCTACAAAATACTTGCGAAAGACAGCAGTCTTTCTGTAACTGTGGCAGGACTCTCCCTTAGAATTAACTTTTATCCTGAATTTTAGCATTTTGTGGTTTTCATTCTCAGCACTGTTTGTAATTTCTCATGTATTCAAAATACATCAGATGTGCATATACATGTACAGTTTTAAGACAGTTATATGGAATTAGACCCTTTTTCTAGCTTGTTCCATGTCTAAAGATCCAGTTGCCTCATTGACCATAGTCAGGACTTCAAAGACATTATTTCACTAAGTAAACAAGTGTTTGCTGGCATCGGAAACAAAACCCCCGGAGAGACCGAGTATCTCTCTTCACCTTCAGTAGCAAGCCACACTGGCGACACAGCATTGGATTAATTTTAAGTTCTAACTTATTCAAAACAAAGGTTGGAGGTGAGTAATCACCTCTGCAGTCAAATTTGTCAAAAAAAGCAAAAGAAGAATGTAAAGCTCATTTCCTCCAATTAGGGACAGATATCACAATCAATCGTGTTTCATCACTAAAAGAGTGAAAGATGTGCTGTCCACTTCTAAATAAACTTTTCATTTCAGCTTTTTAGATTTCTCTATCTTTAGAAATCCTAGATAGCACATCTCACTTTCACTGCAGTAACACGAATTTCTTGCGTAATTCCCTTGCTGCTCCGTGTTCTTCTAATGCATTCTCAAACACAAATTGTCAAGACTGCACTCCTCCTGGAATACCTCTCTTCATTTTCAACCACAGGAATAATTTTTTATTTTCCTCTGCACTGACATAGGTGTTAGCCTGGTCTCCCAAAGAAATGAAGCTTACAGTAGGAATACACATATGTGTGTGTCTATTTGTCAATATGTAAGAACTGGACACAAAGTCCAGTATCAACTGAATTTGAAAGACAGCAATCTATGCTCCTCTCTAATATAAATCCACTCAGAAAAAAAACACTCACCCACTAATTAAGAGTCAATGCATCAGTGTATGTATAAACACATCAAGATTTTTTTAAAAACACCAAAAAAACCTACAAAATCTGGGTATGAGAAAAGGATTAAAATTCTATGCCTAACAAACAAACAACAAAACAAGCCCTTGGGATTTTTAGTATACAGCAGCAAATGTAATAGTTTTCTATATGTGAATTGAAGAGCCCTCAGCATTGCTATTTCTTGCACTGGTAATCAGAAATCGAGCTCAACAGCAATTCTACCAAAAAAAAAAAAAAAAGAGGATAGCAATTAGTGTAATTAACTGCGTGCTTCTGTTTTTGTAAGTCATATAATGGCTGACTTGGAAGGACAGTTAACCAGCAAATTATAATTGAATTGAACATGACAAGAAGATTGTTCTATATTGAAAAAAAATGAGGATCATGATGTTTACAGTTTTCATTTGCACTGTCATGCTATCCTTATTGCTTACCAGCATTCTGTATCTTTATACTAAGTACCAATGTTCTAGTTTATTAGCTGCTGGCAGAGGAAAATGTAAAAGAAAACATAAACCTTCTTACACCTTAATGTCTTTCGTACTTCACAACAGCCTCAAAATAGAGTATTAAAAATCTAGAATTAAGTATTGAAGTATTTATTAATATATAACAATATTTTTTCCAAGTATTTTACAGTAATACACGATTATACCTGGAAATAATGTTTGCACTTTTAAATGGAAATTTATTGAATTGAGTGATCTCTTTTCCATTTTACTCCACCAGTGTATTGTGTCATCCCTATCCTTGCCCAAGCCCCATATGTTTTCATTGGATGAATCAAGAGTACTCAAAAATAAAAACATCTAACTGAGCACTTGGGAGGACAAAATAACTACAAAATATAGTTAATAACATTTTGTTGATGTTAGCTCTGCATTTGGACAGAACAAGGCTATGGCATGCAGCTGCCTCATATAACGTGGCCCTCTCAGTATCTACATCTTTGCAGAGAAATTACGATAGGTGGGTTCTTTTCTCTGAGACTCACGAGCCTGTGTACTATTTCTAGGATAGCATTAGCTAACGAGTCTGTTGAAAAATACAGGTCCATAAATATGACTGACATCCTCCTAAGTTTATCCTCATACAAAAGAATGAAAACAACTTGGAATTTAGAAACAAACAGAAGTGTTGTAATTATTATTACAGGACTGAAGTGAGATGTGAAAGAAAGGGGGAGTATTTTCTACCAATCCCAGATAAAATGAAAGTATCTTTTGCCGTAATTAACTGCATCCATGGCTGGAATAGCTTGCTGTACTAATGATATGATTAGGACCATACTCCTTACTATTCCTAAAATACTTGTGAGAGTTTTCTTCCTTACAACCTTTGGGATAGTTTAAGTAACTAAAACAATTTACACTGCTTTCAATAAGCAATAACCAATTTATACAAAGGCTTGTTTTAGGAGGATATTGATCTTTCAGCAAGAAATTATTTTAAAGGAATATGACAAATATCATATTAAAAATGTATGTGCAACATGTTTAACGACCACACAAAAATGTAAGAATAAAAAAAAACCCACCAAATGCATAAAAGACCATACACTATGTTAGTTCATTTTGGGACATACTTAGTTGCTTAAAAGAATAATTCTTAAGGAAACATGGTTTATGAGATATACCATTTGTCTACACACCCATAACTTTTGATCTATTTGGCAAATTTCAATTAAATACAACAGCAGGTGAAGCTTTTGAACATATGAAGGTCCAAGTTTTGTGACCAGCACTCATCAGATAAAGAGCAGACCCTGGATGTGTTTATCAAAGAAATTACAATTAAAACTCACTCTTTTATTCATTCAAAAAAATGCAGCAACCAGCCAGGCAATCAGCAAATCTGTAAGTTTAAACCAGTAACAGCATGGACTGACAATTGTCCAGACAAAGAAGCTAGGAACAGAGAAAAGAGCATGTAGAAACAAACTATAAAGAAAATAAATGTATTTGTTCTCTTGCCCATGGGAAAACCTGTTTTTAACAAGAGCTTTCAGAAAAGACCCTTTTTGTTATCAGGATATTATCTCATGGCATTATTAAAAAATTTCCTTATCACTGTCAAATCTTGGGCTGACTGCACAGTCTTCCACTTACTCTGATTCATGTTAATGACTTTCCAAAATGAAATCATTAAGATACGACAGACAGAAGGCTATAACCTTCACCAAAAAATTTCACTTAAATCACAGAAAAACAACTGAATTTTTCTGACACCTTAATGCCATTTACTTTCTAATTTAATTGTTATACATTGTGTTCCCAGGTTACTAGCTGAGTTTGGTAGGAACTTTAACATACTAAATTTCTAAGTACCAAGTGTAAAAGGTCTTCAAGTAAAGGAATTTATCTTCCGGTGAATCTTACTGTGAATCACATAGATGTTAGTACAAAACAAATAATGAAAAAACTATGGGGAGGAGGGCTAGAAGATGTGCTATTATTGCCTTACTTGACTGATTTACAGTTCACACTTGACTGTTTAATAACTCTCTTTTATCTCTTTCAGATTCTTTTACTGTCAAGGCTTTTTGACACACATTTTCTATTTCTCTCCATGTAAATGAAGAAAGAGTATCTACTAGGGAGGAAGACAGAGAACGAAAGCAAGATGAAAGGCAATCTCAGAAAATGAGATTATAATAATTTCTAAGAAACTCACAATTCCATTAATTATACACAGAGAGAGCGTAAAACAGTACAATAAATTTTAAACTATACAACTAAATCTCAAGGAAAACAAACAGGTTCTACTTCAGTGGAATTCTACTCTTATGGTGGTTCTATTACAACCAAAAGAATTGCTTGCAAAATAGGGCATAACTTAATATGAATGAAGGTGGCAGAATCTGTCCTTTAATCTATAATGCTATTGAAAGGATAATTTGTACTTCTGCATCTAGTAAATTAGTTTGCAAAATGCATTATATAAACAAATCACTGACAAATTTTTCTTAAGCTTGTGAAGGGAACATAGGAAATGGCACTCATTATTTCTGCTATTACCATAATTAACATTGAAATTAAGGGCTGCAGAAGGGAGCATTTAATTTTAAATCTCTCTACTTCAGTCTTTAAAAGGAGCCTCTGATATATAAACCATCTTAGAAATAGAAAACTAAATCTATACCAGGGGAATTTCACTGATACCTGGTTAGACACATACAAAATATCAAGTGTAGGTAATATAAACTTAGATTCACTAGGAAACATTTTAAAAATAACAGAGTAGCATAGAAAAGGCTTGTTCTATGTGTATCTTTAGGATAGAGTCACTCATAAGCATGATCAGCCATGCAAACATGTCAAAAAAAATCTCAAGATAAAGCTAGCATTAAAAATTAACACCAGAACTACAATGTGAATTTCCTATTTCTCCAATTTCATTAAGATCAAAATTTCAGTCAACTGTTTACCTGAACACAGATGACAACTCTGAAACTAAAACGAGGAACTGGAGGAAAGCAAGAAGCCTTTATGTTTGCTTCAGCCTCTCCTCTGCCTTCAGGCTAACTGCTCTTCACTCTGCTGAGTTGGCATTTTTAAAAGCAACATTCTGCCTTTCACTGTTGAAAACCACTGGAGACAGCAGTTTGAGACCTCTAAGAACTGCAAAGTAAGGAACTCGAAATAAAAGTTTAATTCATCTCAAGCTACTATTTCCGAGTGATTTTTATCTTATTGCTCTCGTTAAATAGGCTTAACTTAGTTCCTTTAGAAAATCTGCACCATTTTCTTAAGCAAATGCCCCTCAAAATTTAATATGATACCAATAGTATATTGGGATAGGATTAGTGGTAAGCAATCATTTTGTTTGTGATTGAATAAACAACAACAATTAAAGAACAGCAGATGTCAATACATGTATAGATAGCCATAAAGCTCCAAATCAATACCTGCCTCCAGCTCCGTTAGTGAAGACACATTCCCATTCCCTGATGGCTACTGAAAGTGACATAAGAGGAAATATTTGCAATTTTTGTAAAAACTGGCAACTATTTGACTTTTTAGTACCAAACTACTTTATGAAGGAAAAGGATTCAAAAAGAATAAGGAAAGATTATTCACGTTTTAAGATTAAAAGTTACATACCCTTTTGGGCACAATTTGTAAGTAGCCCACTCTCCTTGGGAAAGAAGATGCTTCCCTACTCCTCCTTCTCCCATTGAGATGACAAGCAGTGGCAGCCCATGGCTCCTCTTCAGGTCTGCACAGAACTGGGGATGGGGCACATACTACCTGAACTGCTTCCAATCTCCTCCAAAAAACACACAAGTTAGGTAATTTTTATTTTGTAAACATCATCTTGAAGCAGCTTCCATGTCATTTGACATGCATACAAAGACATGTGATGGTTTGGAAACTTCCTATTTAGACTACTGGAGAAACCATCAGAAGCTAATAATAATGCTGGAACCCTCTGGTATGGAAAGACCAGGCAGATGAGAGGATTAAAACTTGAAAGTGAAGGCTTCGCCTCCAGATTTCTTATGACTCTATATGCAAGACCAGACATCCCACAACTGTCACAATCTAATTTGTCCAAGAACACATACTTAAACAAGCCAGAGGGTTTCGGTCCAGTTCACAAAAAGGTAAATAACTCCAACATACAAACCACCAAGCCATAGCAGTCATAGTCTTGACTGACACAGTCCCTGAGCAAAGAAGTTCACCCAAACTGAACAGTGTTAGGAAGGCACTGAATAATCTAATAGTGCTATTATATACCCTCCCAATTTTCAACACACTTCATTTAATACCATTTCGTTTTATTGCAAGTTACTTTCTTCCACTGGACAGTCATCTGTCTGTTTTTATGTACTACAAAAGAAAGCAACAGGTTTTTTTCTGCGCCCTTCATTCTCACATATCATAAAACCACTCACACTATTTCCAAACTTTCCTGATCCACTTTAAGGAGAAAAGGTAACCTTTTATGTTGCATGGCAATGAAATTTCATAATTCTAATCCACCTGTCATTCTGCAATGCTTTGGGTTCTTGAATGCATATCATTTTTCACTAAAAATAAGTAGAAAACACAAGAAAAAGTTTATCCATTGTGCAAATATTGCTTCATACTTGTGATAAATTGTCTTCCACTCCAGAGGCCCTAAGTAGGGATTCTTTTTCATGGTCCTAGGGTAATATATGTAACCATAAGAAAAGTAGAACAGTAACAGTATAAGGTTTAGGCTAAGGAAAATTCAAATTGTTTTAGCTGTTGAAGAAACATTTTTTTAAAAAAATAGAGAAAAAAAGAAGAAGAAAAATTAAGGAAAACAGAAGAAAATGTACTTAATAGAAATTTATTATATTCTGTTTCTCCTAAGCTGATCAGTGACCTTTTGCGTACATTTTTTCAAGCACTTCACAAATGCAAATTTTTTATTGTGTAGTATATATTAAAGCATCTAGCAGATTTATCAAGAAGTGTACCTTTAAAGAAGGTATTTTGAGAGTCTGAAAAGTTGTTTTTCCTACAGTCACTTTCTACCACCATTAATTCAGTAATTCTAAGTATTTAGGGGATGAAAGATGAGGGGGAGCACACCTTTGAAAATGGAATTTGGAAAAGAACAGTAAGTTATTGGGTTTTTTGAAAGTCTCAAGATGGGACTAATATTTGAAAGCACTTTCATAAACACATCTGCATTAAAACCTTTAAAAGAAAGTAACTATAAAAGAAGGGGGCTCAAAGTTCATAATTTGGAAAAAACCCACAGATCTAATAACTATTAAAGTGTAGTTCAGCTTTTAAATATTTCTTACATATGCCCATGTGCATGTACATAATTTAACAATATAAGGTAGATAAAAGTGTATAGAATCTGTAAACATTTTATAAGAGATGTACTAATACTCAAGGATTTGTCAAAAATAGGTTGGAATATTAATATCTACTACTTTTTCCCTTATACCAAAAGCCACTTTGACATTGCCTTTTTAAAATTACTTTAAGTTTGCACTCTAAAGAGTTAAATATGCAATCTTATCTGAATACATTTTTCATTAGTGATATATTTTTCATTAGTGAACATCTATTTCAGAAAACATAACTATGGCATTAATCTTCCAACAGCTGATACCCCAAGTCGTACTCACTACAAAAATTACTGTATAGTGGCACATTCGTAATGTGTATCAGTTCACATTCATGAAATTATAAAATGGCTAACAATATCGAGATGTACATAAAAAAATATTTTAAGAAAGCACAATTCAGTACATTGACTACTGATTTTAAAAGCCTGGACTTCTCAAGTTATCATCATTCTAGTCACGCCTTCAGCTGTCAATCTTCTCAGGTTTTTTTACACCTTTTGCCTTTTTGACTCAGGTACACTATTTACAAATCAAATATTAATCCTCTTTCTTTTGGTTTGGGTTTTTTTGAGGGGTGCGCTGGGGCAGAGGGGGATGAGGTGGGGGGACATGACGATGCTTGTGTTCATCTATTCAACGATGATCCATTAATTGAGTTCCCTACTTCCATGACTATCCATGGAAAATATGGGGAAAAATTTAAAAACAGGTAGTTAAATAAATATAGTAACATATATTAACCTGCATTCTTTAACCCCTTACTCCACTCTTTCATTGCAACTAGTAAAAAATGGCTGTAAGTGAAATGAAAGAAGAGGGGTACACAGGCTGCATAAGGACAGTTACAAGAAATGTAGTTAAATCTTTACAAAGGATAGAATTCTCAAAAGCAGAAAATCTCAATGTAGTTCTCAACATAGCTTTTGAAGGCTCTAGCACATGGGAAATTAGTTCAATATGGATGCACACCTTCTGGGCGTGACCTGTCACACCAACAAAAATTCCTAACTAGGAAAGTAATGCAGTGTCTAGCCATCTTGTATGTATTCAAATGAACATAAAAATATCTTTTCAAACAAGCACAGAAGAAAGAAACATGAATGAACCATTCATCTTTTGGAGGATAGCACCAATTTCCTTTAGCTATTTAACCACATCCAGAACAAAGACACATGCCAAAAAAAAAGGCTGGTGGGAGAGTGTGATCTAACAACGTGGAGAGAGGAAATTACTTGTCTGTCCTGGTTGGTGTGTGGGTCTGAACACAAATTAACATACGCACATTTTAAAAGGGAACAAAACCATTTTGAAGTGTGGACACATTGTCAAACTGATAAAACTTAACAGCTATACCTTTGTCAATAGAAATTCTTCAAAAATTACAGTCGCTTCATTAAATGATATGCAAGAGTATTTTTTGTACCTAAGTCAGGAGGAATCTACAAACAGAAAAGCAACTATCCTGAAATTATAATATTGTGAGATTAAAAACAGAAAGAACAGAATTCTCTTTTGACTAAGTGTGGAAAAAAAAATATTGACAATTTTAAAACTTTCTTCTAGTCTTTACTCTTTCACCATCCCCAATGTATTTTATTATTTTTATGAATCATTAAAAAACTGAAATGTGAGAAGTGACAGTATGAAAAAGCCCTCATCTCTAAGGTTTTCTCTGATTTTTTAAATATTTAAAAAAACAACAACAATGAAAAACACAAAAACCAAACTGAAAGACTCATACATATATAGTGGAACATCCTGTTCTTCCATATGAAGTCAATAAATTATGCATAATTACTTTTAAATCTCTAGGACAATAAGTCAGTTAACCCTTAATAGCTAGATGCAGAGAAATAAAACCATGAATTTTGATCATGT
The DNA here is from genome assembly GCF_000690535.1 of Cariama cristata. Lineage (NCBI taxonomy): Eukaryota > Metazoa > Chordata > Aves > Cariamiformes > Cariamidae > Cariama > Cariama cristata. The sequence goes on along the minus strand of NW_009625691.1, from coordinate 48,078 downwards.
ATCTTCTCATTAAAGCTCGAAGTGTGAACACAGAACAATAAGCTAATATCTTGCATGTATATGTGGCAAAGCACTGGTAACCAAGCAACCAGCAGGAAACATGTCAGACAGAAAAAGCATATTTACAGTCCTAACAGTCTCTCATTTATACACAGTTATAGATACCAGTTGGTAGAGGAGAGGATCAGAAAGCAGCAGAAAGCATTCGCTGTACCCCTCCCCCCTTTTTTTTTCTTTCCCATTTTACTTTAATACAAATAGTCTCTAATTTTAATTGGATTAATCTTACATCACAATAGCTGCCTTAATTCTACATTTTATCCTAATAAAATAAGTAATATGCCTAAATTCTGGATGAATATATGCACAAATACAGAATGCATCCTGTACTTGCTTCCTACTTGTTTGGTTTTGTATTTGAATATGATTCTGTATTAGTACTGGATGTGAATAATTCACTTTTTCTGTAACATCAACTGAACACTCAATTAAATACATATATTAAACAAACATAAATATATAGTTATCTATTCAGCAAGATTATTCATGCAAAGACAATTATTCACATATATAGCATACTTAAAGAGTTATACTTTTAGCCTTTAAGTTCTTGAGATTTAGTGCAAAGTAGAGAAGTATATTAAATCCCCAAAGGCAGAAATTATGTTTTCTTGATTATTTGTCCCTTTTAATCATACAAATAGCAAATAGGAAGGTTTTCAGATATATTCATACTCAAGTGTTTCTGAGAACACAAGTATAGCAGAAGCAACGTCTATCAACGTTTATTCAAACTAAAGGATTCTCAAGACTTTGAAAAAAAAATTCTTATACTGATTAACTTGAATTATTTATTTGGGAAGGAGTGAGGTGTTAAATATATTTTTATTATTATGTTCCATTTTTATTGTTTTGGTATTGCTATCTAATGTTTACCTAAACACAACCATTAATGCATGTATGTTGATCAAGCAGTGAAAGCAGTAATGAGCGTGGTCCTCACTACATCGAACACATAATTGCCAAACACATCAGAACACATACACACGTGGGGCACATGGCTTTTGGTTTGGGTTTTGGTTAGGGCTACGGGGGGAAGAGGAGTCTTTCCAGGGCAGATTTCTCCTTCCTCAGAGACAAACACCATGTTGAAGTATCAGTCCTACATAATTTTTATTTTTGATAGAAATACTGGTGCTAAATAATCTAAAGTCTATCACATAGATGGACAAATGACAAGAAGGATTGCTCCTAATTTCTAATAAAGATTTCTAATAAAGTTTATTTATTGTTTTGTAATAAAAATTTTAAAAATACTGTAATTACAGTCATCTAGAAGCCCAGTATATAATTTAATTTTATTTGATCACCATGATACTTGTGCTCTTTATTATAATCATGCGTACCATTTATATCACGCTCACTGCATTACAGGTTATTAACTCAAAGAAGATTTAATAAGTTGACAATATAGCCAATCTGATTCTGAAATAAATCTTTAAAAGGCAGATCATGAAGAGAAACAGTGAAGAAGTACAAGCGGTAATTTCTAGGACTGCCAGTGGCATCAGCTGTTTCTTCTTTCAACTATAAGTGATATGGTAACACTTTATATACCATAATCAAAGAACAATATATAAGAACAATATAACAATAATCAATGAAAAGACAGAAACAATATCATTAACTGTGGGAAATATAAAAGGGTACTGCTAAAGAAGCCTTGCATAAGAACTGAACTTTAATGCTTCATCAGTTTAAGATACACAGATTGAAATGGAATGAGAAATGGTGACACACATGCTCATATATTTTCCTCTGTTTTCATTTCTACAGCTTATGGTATGTAGGGCTATGTTGATTCATATAAACACAACTATTTCATGCAATGTTAGCTTAAACAGCTCTAATATTTAGAAAGAAAATACTGGGGGTTTGTGTTCCTGTTCAGACTATTGTGAAATCACAGGACTTGAACAGGCTTCATGTGATCATTTAGACCTTTTTCCTCCCCAAGCCGGCTCACCTCTTCCTATGTCATTCCTGGAAGATGTTTTTCTAACTTGTCATAGAAGGTCTTCAGTGAAAGATACTCCCCAGTGTCTTTCGAGAGTTTACTCAAAACGTTTTGCTCTTCTCACATAAGAATTGATTTTTTTCCATATTTAACCTAAAACCTATCTCGCTGCAATGCACTTGCTACGTTACTTTTGGTCTAAACTATGAAGAGGTGTCCAGGCTGCAACTGACTAGCTGCAACTGGGCCCTTGCCAGGCAGCAAGCTGCACATGAGCCAGCAGCACTCCCTCAGAGCTTGTCGGATCACACTGAGAATACTGCACTCTCTTTTAGGCCCCCAGTACAGACACCGATAAACTGCAGCAAGTTCAGCAGAGTGCCACCAAGACGGCTGGGGGCTGGAGCACTTCCCCTGGGAGGAAAGTCTGCGGGAACCAGGCTCGTTCAGCCTGCGCAGGAGATGGCTTGGGGGGGGGCACCTAACAGCAGCCTGCCAGTATCTCAGGGTACTGTAACCTACAGTTATCAAGATGATGGAGCCAGGCTATCCAGTGTGCATGGGGGGAGGACAAGAAACAACAGGGATAAACTGAAATAAATGGCTCAGACTGGATATAAGGAAAAAACCTCTTCTTCAGGAGTCAGACAGTTGTGCCACTGCCAACCTTTGAGATTCCTACTGGATAAAGCCCTGAGCAACTGCCTCTGATCACAGCTGACCTTGCTTTGTTCAAGAAGCTAGACTAGAGACCTCCTGAGGGCTCTGCCAACCTGAATTATCCTGTGATCCTATAACATCCATACAGCTACTATCATCTAACGTGCAAAGGCTAAATCCCCCATTTCATCTTGTTTTCCTTTACAACATAAGAATGGTTGTACTTAGTCAGACTGATCATCCATCACGCGCTATCTCACCTCCAACAAGCAGTTGCCTAGGGCAAAGTAAAACAACAGAAGGATACTTTCTCCTCCCTAATACTTCGTCTAAGCGGACTTCTGAACCTGGCAACATTTCCAGAATTCTCTAAAAGACACCGCTTCCAAGTGCTGTCAAGTATGTTAGCTATCCAGTCAGAGGGGATCTTTCACCTGTCGACAAGTTCCCTCTGCTCAGCAGCAGGACAACTCCTTCCTTATTTTCCTTGCTCGTATTTGTTCAAAAACCTACAGCACAACTAGTAACAGAGATAATTAGAAAAGAATGGCATCTTTATTTACTCTCATACTAGAGACTTTGCATGCTTCCACTCTGCGTTTTTGCCACAGCAGACTCTTGCTCTGTTCCTTGATGACACCAGGATCCCCTCCTTTCTTCTACCCCTATCAAAAGTATCAAAAACATAAGTACATGGTTTACAAACTACTGAGTAATCTTTTTTCACCAGGCCAAATTCAGAGTTTCTGTAATATGGCTTTTTTGTTTTTAAGAAGTGTCCATTTTCTTTTTCTATTTTTCATCAGTCTTCACTCTCTCAAATTATTTTCCTGGGTTTTCCACCAAAATGACAGTTATGGATCAGTAGTGCAAAAATGGGAAGATCAACATAATTATGGCAAAAACCCTGCATCATCTGATTTTTCAGCATGATAAACAGAATTACAATAACTGTCTACCCAGACAATAAATTAATACATCCCATTTTCAAAGACACAACCCCAATGAAATAACATTTTACAATTTAATACATGCATTCCACAACAGCCCACATTTCTGTGTTGAGTGCCAAACTTTTTAAGTAAGAGATTTATTATTTAATCATAAATGTTGAGAAAACTCAGCGCCAAACTCACAGAAAAAAGTAATATATTATATCTAGTTACAGTTTGTTAGAACAGTGTGTTCCAATATGGGCTTCAGCAAACCAAAATTATACAACTTGCAGTATCATTTGAAGCATTCATAACTTTTACTGCATTGAAGTTGCCAAGAAACCCTGAGCGGCAGATGGGCATTACTGCTGTTAAAATGCAACCAGTTACACCAGAAAAAATTTGGGTCTGTCATACTTACAGAAGAAATGTTCAATATCACAGCTTCCTATTATTTGATTTCTTATCTTTACTAACAAAAAGCATAAATGAACTTCATTTAAAAAAAACTGATTTCCTTAGAAGATTCCACTAGTGGCATCACTGTTTCTATTCTAGTTAACATGATCATATAAATAAATAAATAAATAATCACTATCTCAGCAGTCACATTCACAGAATTCTCAGCAGCAAGCCACCTGAATCTGTCTCTATCTAAAGCTTTTCCTACTGAGTGCCATAAAACAAAGGCTGATTAAAATCTTAATTTTTTAAAAAAATTTAAAGTTCCAAGACAAGAACTAAATGCTAGCATTTACTTTAAGCTTTCAAGATGTTTCTTCTTTATATTCCATTAAAAACATATCATCACTCACCATTATTATTCACTAAAGAAGCAGCCCTCACATCTACTACGCAAGTATAAATGCAAGTATAAATTATAGAATTTATGAGAAATTCCTATTTCAGATAAAAACCTATTATTTCAAAGTCACTATCAGTAATATAAAATTAAGGCTTGCCTGAGACAAGCCTTCTATGTTTGATTACTCCAATGTCATTTTTCTGAACATGGTTCTCACCAAGAAGGTGCTTGCTTACTCCAAGAACATCCAATGAAGGACTTCCAAATGGTAATGATATTTTATTTCCACTGTTTAATTGAGGTTTCATTTAACATTTTTGAATGTATATCCTATGAGTTATCTCAAAATGCTATAATAAATGTTGAAGTTGTCCTACCAGCATGGTCTGTATAGAAGATTACAGTGATTTGGAATACACATAGGAAATCAAATGTTTAAATCAACATTCTCAACATACATTTTTAATGACTCTCATTCCAATTATACAACTATATTCTATTATACCAACAGAATATTCATCATTACTTTTACTTTCAGAAGTAGATCGCCTGATCAAAAGAATCCGTGCTTTATAACAGAAGGTATGTTTTGTAGTCAGCCATCCTCATTTGGCCTAGCGTCAAAGCTGAGATTGTTCACCAAGGTGTTCCTACAGATAGCAGCATCTCTTAGGCTGCTGCAGGTAACTGTCATCTTTAATTAGTTAAACAAACAGCACTTCTTTTGTCCTAGGCAGAAAATGCCATTAGCCATAATATATTTAAGATATTTTTGCAGGTTTTGTTACTGAGATAACAGGAAAGTGGATGGTGGGGAGGCGGGGTCTCTGAGGCATGAATACCTCTCCATAGATCTGATGAATTATATTTTAAAAAAAGGTACTCAAATGTCTTTTAACTGTCTCAACTAATGCACAAAATAGTCTCAAATGTTCTTAGTATCTCACTGATTGATAAAGTGTATGAAATTGCTCTTCTTCCTCTGATCTGTTCCTAAAGGTACTGAAAGAGTACGCAGCTGTTTCATAGGTCCCATTTGCTTCTAGAAGGTGGTTCTTTCACATTTCCTGGGCCAGCCAAATAAAAGCTGAAGTGCACAGATAACAGTCAACTTCCATGTTCTAAGATTTCATTTCTTATTTTTATGTGTCTCTGTTAAACTGTGCTTCATGATAGTGTAATACCCTTCCCATCGCCGCAGCACCACAGGAAAAAAAAAATAAAAAATGAGCCTCCTGACTAGCTACCCCAAAAAAATTAATTCAAATTGTAAAAAACAGGTAACTGGGAAGATGCACCATCCTGAAAAGGCAGGTCAAAGAAACCTCCTAGAGAGACAAAGGATGGAACAACAAAACTGCCACCTTCATAAACAGCCAGTTCCATCTGAGGGTAGAGCTTCATTGAACCCTTCTCCATTGAAATACCCAGCAGGAAGCAAAGCCGGACAATTCTGAAGGTACTCAGAGGCTCAGGATGAACAGAATCACAGCTTAACTTCCTGTTTCTTCTCATCACACAATTGGGCATGTCTCTGTCAAAGACATTTTAACCAAATAGATGTATTATATAGCAAGTGTTGAATTTTAATGTTCAGCTGTATTTTAAAGTGGCAATCAACAAGACAGGCTTTCCTAAAAGCTAGTTCTCTAAAGCGTACTAGAATCAAATGTAGAAGGTGCATGCATTAGGCAAAACAATGGGAATGGGCAATCCAGTTCAGTGCAACACAGGCATACAACTGTATCAGCTCATGTGAGAAGCATGTCCCCATGCCACAGGTACCACAACTGCAAGATGTGGTCTGAGGCTTTCTCTGTGCTTCTGCACAGCCCTATTGCCTCTCACCCAGCTCTTGATGCCCATGCCTCTTAGTCTGCAAATCTTTCATTTTCTACCCAAGTACGCCTCACACTTTGGCTGACAGAAAGGTACTGAGATAGCAGTCCTATGCCACCAGTATGCAGGATGCTTGCAGTGTGGCAGGAGATCATGTGATGAAAAACACAAGCATGAGCCTTGTGCTCCCCTCTGAGACTTGACACTTGTGTAATTGAAAGAAAATACAAAGATTCCTTTAAAATAACGCTGAGATAAAGCATGATATTCATAATCCAACTGACAAATACATTTATATACTGAGTCACTCAAAAAAAACACATAATGAAAAAACCAAGTCTAGTATTTTCATAATTCCCCAGTTGAATGGAAATGGAAGAGAATTACACTCAAATACCATTTAAATAACTACATAATTATTAAAAGTTATTGGGTCTTTCCTACTGTACATTCCCAGTCCAGATGTAGAAAAAAGCACTGGCCAGTAATCAACAGCTAAAGGTATAAGGAACACCTTTTGACCTGTAGTTTCAGTAACAAAACCAGAGTTCTATGCCCAAAGGTGTTTGAAGATGCTATTTGCATTACTCCAGCACTGTCTCCTAAACGTCTTTATTGACAAACTTCTAAAAATGCAATTGAAAAAATTGTAACTGAGCATAATTAAAACACCCAGCATGTAAATAGATAAGTAATGTATTATTATATACAGGTTAGTTGTCTTCCTTTTGCTTACTCAAATGTTGAAGTGTAGACAGTTACTTGATGGACTATGTTGCAAACAATATCCATTATAATCTATTTTTCTTTCCTTCCCTTAGTTCCTGCAAATATAGCATCCTTAAAATCAGAAAGATACATCTGGTACCAAAATACAATCTTTCTCAAAATTCTAAAATTATTTTAAAACTGTTGATGAATTGAGAGTTACAATGTGAAATCTGTCATAAATGGTTATAAAGGTGTTCTACTATTTGTTTTTTTTTTCAAGTTCCCAACTCTGCAGCAATAAATCCCCAGAAGAAAACCAAACAAACAAAATAACCCTACAAAAACTACTTTCATGGATTATCTTAGAAGAGGCATCTCTTCTACGTGGTTTTTTCCTCCTCCTCCTGAGAAACAATCCTGGTTCCTCCTTCACAAGTGGACAAAGATGGTAAAACTCAACTCCTAGGATTCATTAATTAAATACTAAAGTGTTGACTAAAATGCAAATGAACCAAGCTATCAACAAAGAACACCCCTTCATCCATATAAAACTGCAAGACAATGTACGTCATGATGCAGGGACATATGAAAGTTTCTCATCTCTTCCAATTTTTTGGCTTTTCAATACGCACTCTCGATGGTGCCTTACTCATCAATATTCCCCTTCCAATTGACAGCAGTACTGCATTCCTTTCTCCTTTAGACTGTCTCAATCTATTTTTAGAACTGGTTTTTAACTAGCTTGTGAAAGTGAATTCATTACTTCATTCATTCTTATTTCTTGCAAAGGCTCCTGTAGATGTTTTTATACTGGTAAGATTATAGGATTAAAATGTATAAACCAGAAAAGGTTGCTTAATAGACTGGACAGTAACATACACAATTAGCAAGAGTAAACTAAAATTCCAATGTTTTTGAATATTCATTGCATAATGAGCTGTATTTTAAACTGTACCACTGCGGTAGTCCTTAATTGTTTCTGTCCTAATTATCAGGCAGCCCAAATTATACTTTTTGTGTACTGATTTCACTTGAAAATTGCCAAGCTTATAAAACGAGTCTTTAGAAAGTCCTGCATATAGTCTGAAAGCAGGAAGAAAAGATTTATTTTCTCAAACAATACATCTATGAAAGCAGACATACAACAGGAATATTATAGTGGTTCTTGAACAAGACATGTTTTTCTACCCCTGCTGCAAGACTTCAAGAAATCATTCCTCAGTCACGGAAACTGGCAAATTTTGTTTGTGTCCTTTGCAGGATAGCCCTGCTCATTTGCAGAATACAAACGTCTAGCTCATTTGTTGCATCACAAGACAGAGAATGAGGACCACACAACACCACTATAAAACCACCCGAATTATGGGCATGTGTTTTTCAGATGTGTGACTATTACTGGGTTAGACCTACACACATGGCTCACAGAGAACATCCTTTACACTAGAAAGAAAAACAAACAAACAACACACACACCCAAACAAACAACAACAAAAACACAAAAAAAACCCACCACAACACAGGAAACAAATAACCTTTCTGATAAGGCTGAAACTTAACAAAATTTAAACCTAAGCTCAACTGAAGGTTGAACAGTATTTTTTCAGTGAAATTAATGTTTCTCTATTAGAAAGCAAAGACATAAAACTTTACATTAGCGAATGTCCAAAAAGTTCTTTTAATCTCAGTAATTTTGCAACCATGCGGTATTTTTGAAGGGAGTTGTTTTCAAAACTTTATTAATTCTACAGCACTGTTCCAAAAATGCAACTGACATCAAACCTCATCTTTTATCCCAATTTTCATTGACAGAAGAGAGGGGTCTTTGGTATAGAGAATTTCTGGCAAACTCTTTTAACTAATGTAAGTTTAATAGCTCCACAGAGTTGCAGTACAAATTTCAAAATAAATGCAGACAGACTATAGTTTACCCACAGCCTGCAACATTAAACTATTCCTTTCAATATTTCATCTGAAGTGTACTATGAAGAAAAGTACCAAGCTAATATTCAGCTAGGATCCTCTTTGGATATTTACTCAAAAGAAGGAAGTGGCAGAGATGAGACACTACCACTTCTTATAGCTATGAAATCTGCAAAGGATGTAAATGTTTCCATGAATACATAACTTATCAGAGAGAGGCCAAAATCTTTTAAAATTAAAATGAAAACAGAACACAGAATTTAGAAAACAACAAAGGTGAATAAGCCACTCATGCTAAGGTTTAAAATTAATCCTCCAGGCAAAAGAACTCCCTGAAATTCAAAGCTCCATAAATTCAGGGGGTGGGTGGGGAGTAAAAGTAGAAACTAACAAAAGATGATAGGAGAACAAACGTAGACTTCTGTAAAACCTAGAAAAAGAGATGCAATTTGCAACTATGATCATGATGTAGCTTTTTAAAAGTAATTTCTTTATTGAGGAGTTAAGTGGTTTTTTCTTGCAACAGTTATAGGGTTTTGGCTGTAAAAATCTAATAGTCAGTTGGAAACTAAACTCTCCAAAATCCATTTTGTGAATATGATTTCAAAAACATAATAGAAAATTACTAAAAAAATAATCAGATTCTCAGAGGGAAGCAGAAAATACATTAAAAAAGTGAAGCAATAAAAGGATGGTAAAGTGTTTGGACACAGGAAATCCAGGTTGAATATTTCACCGGTCTAGAATCAAACAGAAAGTCTGTGCCAAAGACGTCAATAAGCTTTTTAAAAAGTATTTGTATTTTTCAGTTGAGAAGTACCCACAATCTTTCTTCAGTGTAGGATATACTTAAACAAATACTTTCTAAATAGGATGATTAAATTAGATTTAATATATTCAAAGTTTAAACTAGATTTTCCTTTAAAAATACAATCAAAGAAATTGGCCTTTGAAATGAATAGCTACATTTACTGCGGACCATTAAAATCAAATAAAATGAGTCTTTTAAAGTTACATGTTGTTGAAGTTTTTCAAACATCAACCAACTGAAGTGATACAAACAAATATCTAAATATCTGCAATTAGATGTTATTACAGTGAAGAAGTTACACAGATGAACTAAAAAAAAATTACTTGCTTCACATTTTAGTAATTTTATGTAAATGAAGACTTTAATTCAAAGTAAAATAAGAACAATAAGGGAATAAAAAGCAGAAGAAAGTTTGTTCCCTTCTAATTTATAAGTAACAATACTACAGAACAATTTCTAGAATTGTATGACCTACTATCATGGTGGTGTCTCCTACAGCAAAAAGGCATCACTTTGTTTTAGGGGCAAGTGTCTTGCAGTACATTTGGCAAGAAGATAGGTTAAAAGAAAAAAAAAAAAAAAGGGGCAAACAAAACCCCTATGAATCCTCACAAGAATATAACTCATAATAGTTCAGGGCAGCAAGTTCGTGTTGTGTCTTATAAATCTGCCTGAAACTAATGTGTTTAAAAAAAACCAAAATCCATTGGGTAGAGGAAAGTCCTTGAGCAATCCCTTTATCAAGTTCCTAGTGGAATCACTTGTTACAGAGCATGGAGCAGATCTTTGGCAAATTATGTAACTGCTTAGATGGGTTTTCCAGATTAAACAATCTCCAGATTTCACAAAGCTGCATGAAAGTTATGCACAATTCCATGCTAAAACTTTACAACAGGAACTGTATCTACAATGAATAACTGACTTTTTTCAATACTAGCTTTTGTTCATAGGCTCCCTCTCTACTTTTGAATTTCAAAAATCATCCACCATCTAATATAGCTAGTCTTTATTAAACATAAAATTAATTATAAAGGTATTGAAGATGTCAAATGCTTATTTCTTAATGAGATATGAAATTCTCTTATTAAAAAGGTTATATTTTTCTTATTTCCCAGAAAAGCACCATGTTCACACTAACCTTTTAACTAACAGGAACAGATGGGTCTAACTGGATACAGGCGTGACAGAGCATTGTGGTAGAGCAAAAGAACATGTTGATTCTTATACCTCTGGCAGATGGGAACCAGTCAAAATTAGTTTTAGACTAAAAATATTTTACTGCTTCTTGGTAAAAAAGAAAAAACACTTGAAACAATACGCTATTTTATACATGCCATCAGAGATCAGCAGCTTTCAAAAAGCTGGTACACTAAAACCAATCATATAGGCTTACTGTAAGTCATTTTTAAGCCTGTGGATAAATTACAAATTCCTGAAAACAGTAGCTTATAATGGAAGTGCTGACACAACCTTAACTAAAGCAGCAAATGTGCTGCTATTATGAAGTTGTTATGGCAACTAGAACCATCAAGTTGGGTGAGAAAGAGGAAGACTGCGCATAAGTAAAACTTTAAAATCTTTGACATCACCCCCCACAAACTCTTCCAAAATTTGTGGTCACAGTGTTATCACTTCTACAACAAAAAATTTAACTGCAAAACTTCCCTTTAATACAGGTGAGGGGGGAGAGGTTCCGTATTAGTGTAAAATCTAAGACAAACTAATTCCAAGGTCATCATCCATCTGGTGCATGCACATATCAATAGTCTACAAAAATAGAGTTAATTGAAAGATACCTGGACAGCATCTGCTGAGCACATGTTCATCAGATATCACAAGTTAACAAACCACAATTATGAAAAACTGTTCAATCGACACAATTTCATAATTTGTTATCAATCTGAATAGTCTAGTAACAGCACCCTGCTGTAATTTGACTAAATCAGACAGCACATTCACAAATACCGATCCACTAATTAAAATGTGATTAAAAATATAATTGAAGCTCATATATTTGTGAAACAGTCATTACTTATCTTTCCTAATACTGTGTTAGAAAAAAAGCAGAAATGTTAAGCTGTTAGCAATATTAAAATAATGGGAAAAAACCCATACCAAGACAGTCACCTTTTAATACACAAAAATGTACAAAGTGTAATTTATAAAGCATATTAAATAAAACCTATGCCAGCATGCTAGTTACCTTTCTCAAAAAACATTTTATAGTTTAGTTGCAAGTCTTATTCTAGTAAAATTTCACTGAATATCCAACAAAATGTTAGTAGCAACCAACAGTCCTAAAAATAATGTTAAATCACCATTATTATACATTTTTATTAAATCATTCTATCCAAATACATCTACTAGCAACACTTCCACTAGGAAAGTGGAAAACAATTTGTCTTTCTTCTCGAAGGATTTCATATTAAAGCCACTTTGTCTCAAGTCTAAACTTGACTTTCATAACTAAAATCTAGGAAACACAAAAGCCCTCAGATGTCCGACATGGTAAGAGTTGTGCTAAGTACTTAGACTCACTCATTTCCTAGGTAACAAAAACTCCTTTTCTTCTAAGCTCTCTCAATCGATTTCTCTTTTGCGTTTGTTGTTCTAAACCAGTTTTTAGACCACAGGGAAGACCCACTTTATGAGGAACAATCTCATTCTTAAGAAATGCAGAAGTACCTATTTGCATTGAAACCTAGCAGATATTCCTGTTAAATTCAAAATAATTTTAAAATTCAGGTTGTCATGTTTAAGTAAAAAATTACTCAGTGTTAATTATCTGATTGATTGCAAAATTTTAAAACTTGGAAGATGTTTTCATTTAGATAGATATTTATTGATTTTTTTTTTTTTTAAGAAACATACAATGTATTCTATATTGATCACTGAAAATTAGTTTTGTAGATGAATTTAATTTAGCTGGAAGATAATCACATATTCCACTGACAAAACAGAATTATTTAATCTGCAATAATAAATAATTATTGATATGAGATCACAACAAAACCCCCACCTCCCCCCCAAAAAAAGTGGTAACAAAAAATAAGGGTGAAGAGTAAGTAGGAAAATTATTTTCTTCACAAAAGCAACAACTACTTACAAGCAACAACAGAAGCGGCAATAATGATGACATTTTCTTCAGAACATTAGCTCTTCAGCAATTTAAAAATTCTGATAAACACAACGCTTTTATCTGAAAAGCAACCACTGCAGTTATCAACTCGCTTGAAACAGGTAATCATACAGACCTATAAAGGCTGAATGACAACGTACAGAAAAAAAGGTAAAAATGGGATTTCCATATGCATAGCTGTTTGTTAGATAAATGGTAAATATTTGATAAAATTCTCAAAAAGGAAAATGCTTAGAAGTGTTCTATAACACTATGTCTTCTTTTAATTTTTTTCAAATTTATTTGCAATACTAACATTAGTGGTTACAACAGAAGTATAATTTGTAGAAATATTTCTCTTAGATGTGGATTTACTGATCACTCAGTTTTATTAGAAAAATGTTTTTCCTCCAATATATTTGACAAATTCCTTTCATACAGTAGTGCTAACACTTGGCCTTTTAGACTTGAAGAATCTAGAATTATTAATCATGAATGGCTAACACAGACAGTAGTACACGGTTTAACACTATTTGCAAATCTATCAGCTTTGATGCCGTAAATATTGAATCTCACTGAGATTGCAATGAAATTTCAGTAAGCTTTCACCTTGAATGCTTAAAATGTACAACATTTTTAAAGAAAGTTGTTTTAAACTTTTAAAAAGCCATCTTCTTTTTAAAAACACTTTAAAAAAGCTTTCTTTTAAACTTTTAAAAAGCAATTTTCTTAAAACAAGTAAGTGCGTTATTCACCCTAGATCTGGTTTTCAGGTGCAGAGTTTCATAATGTTGTTAACCAAAGCTTCACAGTAGTTATTTTGAGGGTTCTGTCTATAACGTGTACGTGCATAACACCACTCAAAAACAGAGGGAACTGAAACAGAAGTCTGTCCAAGAGTACAGGACTTTTTCCTCACTACAAATTAATTTTTCTGTTATCAGAAAGTAATGCAAAAACCAACATGTCTGTGAACCAAGTGAAATGAAGCAGAGGGATGTAGCCAGTCCCCTGTGATTCCTTACTCCTGGTTTAGAGGTATAAGAACTTCATGTCAACTGACATTATTTATAGACATGGAATCCCTCATCACATCATTCTGTGAATGCAAGATAACCAAATTCTGCAAGAATTAAATCACATACTATAGCACTGACAGTCACATACTACACATCCAGTCACAAGACAGACTATAGGCCCTACAGAGTTTATAGTTGTGTATGCTTGAAGCTTTTGCTACTTCAGACATACCAGCAACATCCTCCACTGAAGATACTACTTATCCCCTTTAGTTACGCAGCTTAAATATATAGCTTATTCCTGTTGTAGCTTGACCAAACAGAAAAGACTTTCAGAAAACCATGCTAAAAATACAACTCCTCTTTACGCTATATTCAAGGTTGAACATTTTAACCAGTTTCATCTGCAGAGTTTGAATTCTTAACACCAGTCGTCCCCCTATATTAGACTCAGGTTGCACACCAAGATGTCAGGATCACTGTCATCCCCTAAACTTCAACGTGCTGCTTTATCCAAGTTTACCCTCATCTCCATGTCTGAGACAGCAGGATACTTTTGCTACTAACATACAAATAGCTCTGTTTGCCTAGTTCTGAAGAGGGAAAATTTTATGTATATAAAATATATATATGTATGCATGTGCTCATACACATGTGTGTATAAAAAAAGGCTCAATTATTTTGCACTTCATGACTTCTTTTGGGGATAATCACAGGGTTGATATTTGAGTGCCCTGTTTTGGGATTTGCAAGGAGGAAGCGGACTGGGGCTAGTGTTTGTTCTTTGTCTCCTGAAAGATTACCTGAGAATACAAACTGCATAAAGTTATCTTATTGCCACACACACAAAGACTGTGCCTTGTCAGATTCCAATTACTTGGAAGTGTTTCAAAAGAACCAGCCCCTTTATGAAATTTCCTAATAAATTTATGACACTTTCAGTTCAGGTTAGGCTACCGCCTCCAGATACGCATTGTATGCTTGAGGACAGAAATCATGAGACAGAAAGTGTTAATATTATTTCAGAAAGTATGCCTCATTCCAGTACTTTCAGCATGGACTTTACATCATGTACCCATTGTATCCTTGGCAACTCCTTATCTAAAGAGACAAGATTGACAATTTAAAGTTAGAGCCCAAGTATGCTACTAGGCTTGGATTTGGTCTGGAGCTAGATAGGATGCAAGCTAGAGGCCAAAGGTATTCCAGAAGTTATTTGATATAAGGGCATAATTGTGCTCATCATTATTGACTGGATAAACCAAAAAAGCTATATCCAGATGCTCTCCATCGTTTCATAACAAGGAAGATGAAGATAAATTTGCTGTTTCAATGAAGCACGACGAGGGTAAATTATGAGAGAGGGTCTTCGTACTTACAGTAAGCAAGTACAAACCTGCAGAAGCAGCCGCTTCTCCCACCATTGTTTTGATGTGGTTCATGTTTCATCCCAGTTCTAAAGTAAATAGTCTATTTTCTTTCATGATTTTATCTCTTCTTCACCTTCAATGTACAGAAGGCAAAAAAAGAAATAAATTGATTGTAAATATTTTCTTGTCAATAAATTAAAAGAAAAGTTACAGTAAGTAAGGTTCCAAGGGGGGGGG
>NW_009625691.1:31502-32605 GCF_000690535.1 Cariama cristata | reverse complement strand
GGGGGTGTGGAGAAACTATATTCGAAGGAAAAGTTCCAAATGTTGCATTATTTTCCCCACAATCACCATACGTTGTCCCTAACAACATCGGTACAGTGAATTAAGATTTTACCCATCATATTTTAGGACAGATTTATGAAGAGCTTATGGTACATTAAAGTGAGTTTTTCAATATATATTATTTCCTACATATTAACCTCAAGAGAGCAGTTAATTAACATTAAATCAGCCAATTTAAATTTCTAAATTAATTAGAAATGGATTTGTGAGTCAGAAAGCCTTTGTTTGATACAAAGTATGTAATGAGTTTGAACATCATCTTCATACACAGAGTCCTTTGAAAAATCTTTTTAAAAAACATTAAGGTTTCTTTTTGCAGGGGAAAAAAGAAAAAGAAGGGGGGGGGGGTAAATCCTCATGAATGTGTAGGCTTAATCTGCACATTAAGTTATAAATTAAAAACCACAAGACTACAGCCAGGTTCCCCAAATGAAAGGCTACATGAAGCAAAACACAAACCATGATTTTTAAAGCTAATCTTTTAGAACATCTTTTAGATAAAAAGCTAGCTATGAATAGACCTTAACCTGAATGGAGTTTTTAACCCTACGCATGACATGTACCATGTCAAAACAACTCTGGTCCATTTTACCTGATTATATCCAAAACAAGCAGTTTTTTCCTGGATTCACTTCTGAATGACAAGCTGTTCAAACACAGAGCACCTATCAAACCTAGTATTATCATCTGCTGCTTTTTTCTTCTAGTAGACACTGCTGTCCATCAGAAGAAATAATTAATGGTTCTATTATGTATGAAAGCATCATCCTGTCAGTTCAGTGACTAGTTTGAATAGCTCGTATCTGCTACTCATTGATGCCATGCATGCTCACTGTCCTAAGAGATGACAGAACACTACACCCTTTGCGATTTTTTTTTCCCCTCTCTGCTCTAAAGCAGCATTTCACATCTGTGTCTGACAGAAGCATAAGGAGCTGAGAGGCAGATCTTCATCATCCCTCACAGAATAATGTTGCATGGGTTAAAAGTTAAGACCTGATGGCTACTGATCCTGCATATTTCCTACAAAAATCTAAAACGTG
>NW_009625691.1:25376-31471 GCF_000690535.1 Cariama cristata | reverse complement strand
AAAAATTTGGAGGAAAATAACTTTTCAGTTGTGGACCAGCCACAGAAAACAGATGGAATTTACTGGATACTAAATCTTTACATGAATTTTTTTTTTAATCAGTGCTGAATACTTGAGTTAACTGGGGTCAGTGCATTTGCCTTTTTTTTTTCTCTCCTTTTTTTTTTTGCGGGGAGGGGGAAGATGCCAAGTTCACAGGTTCTTTTCTATTACCTGATTAGGGCAGAATAAACAAAAATGCTGAATGTGGAAGAAATCAGATATTGGAGATACCTGGAAATAAACTGGAAACAACCAATACCAGAAGATGAAGCAGCAGTGAAGAACAAGACACTGAGGAAAAGAAATCACAAGACGAGAGTGCACAATGCATTTCAAATAGAAAAAAGCTTCCAATCTGCTGAGTGAGTCTCAGTATATTCTGACAGAGCACAGATAAAGCTTCAATCAAGTGTCTCCTAGGTAAGTTTTTATTTCATATACTGCTTTGTTTATCACATCAATATATACTTTAATGTACTGACAATAACTCAATGAATTTAAATTTCTTTATACTGATACTGAAGTTTAAATCCTTCTATGACAAATATTTGATGTTCTTAAAATTTCCTGTACTGCTCAAATAACAGGTCTCTTTTGATATTAATGTTATTCAAAGGAAAACTATTAAATGCTTTCTCTCTTAACTTACACTAAAGTGAAATATTTCCTAAGATTTAAATACTTCAGAATATGTTAATACATATTTCCATGCATGGCTGTTTAAGAAAAAAGAAATTAATAAAAAGCCACACTTCTGTTAATATTACCAAAGAACATTTACTGTACTTCATTATCTATTGAATCTGGCAAAGCAAACAACATTTTGCACCACAGCAGTAAACGAAAAAGGGTATCTTTTATTATAGGATAATGAATGTTTACACGAAAGGATATTAAATAAAGGTGTAAGTGATGATTAGTTATTTATGGATGGTAAACTACAGCACAGTAAGGAAACAGCACCATATTAATACACCCCAAAGTACTGTGTACAGAGTTTCAATAAGAAGATTGGACATCAGTGCCCCAGTAAAACTATAAAAAGAAGGTGGTGCAGGTCACCTTAGTTATTTTACTCATTTGGAGCATCCACTACATAAGCCACATAGATATGAATTCTACATGGAAATAACATGCAAAACATTTTATAATGAGATTCTAACATCTAATAGAGCTTGAAAAATAAACACAGTATCTGTTAGTCAAAAAATTACACTTACGAGTCATCGAGAAAGGTACTTGTGCTCACACACACAAAAAAAGCCACACCTCTTGAAACTGAAAAAGCATAAATAGTCATACATCGTTTAACACACCATTTTATAGTATCACATTGGTCAATTTTGTATGTAATATTAGCTTTGAAAACCTACATCTCTGCTTCTACTGTCTTTTACTGTTTTCACACCATTTTTTCTATTTACTAAGATGGAGTATTTCTTTCTCCAGCATTGTTTTAAATATCTTTCCTCTACTTCTCTCTGTATCACTTCCCTCATTTCTATTTAGCATATCTTTCTTATTTAATGTATCCACCAAACCTTTTCCGGTTTTTTTTTTTTGTTTCGTTAACTTACTAAAACAATCTCTCTCTTGCCTGATGCTTGCTAAAGACAGACAAATTTGCCATTCACAAACACCTCTTTTGAACCCTTCACTTATGCACAAAGGGTTTATGAATTCTATCAAGCGCTAGAAGACTAAACTTACTTGCCAAAGACTGACAGAATACTATGAGACTAAAAAACAGAAATTGATACTATGCTGAGCCTTGTCTCATATCAAGAGTCAACAACATACTCCCAAAATAATGGAATTCCTACCAGGAAAGATAACGTGAAACAACTTCTGCAGGAGAGGGGTCATCTCATGCGTTATCACTGTAAAATACTCTATATATCTGAATTCCTCCTACAAGATCCCACTCTTGACTGCCATGACAGGGGAGGGGAAAAAAAAAAAAAAAAAACACGTTTCATATTCTCTAAACATTCATGCTTAAGTCTTCTGCTTAACACAGGCAAAAAAGTTTTCAATATTCTAACCTTTTTCCACTTTCCTACTTGCTGTATTTGATGAGAACTTGATGGGAATTTTTGCTAGTGCACCTATCACTCAGCCATTTTGTCACTGACAGGTTCCAGCACTCTACATTTCCCCAATTTCTGTCCTTTTCTTTTATAAGTATCTCCAACTGCTCTCTTCACAACTGTTCAATCAAACATCTCTCAATGTTTTTTTCCTATGCCTCACTTCACATATTACATCGATCTAGTAAGAATTCTTTCTGCCTCCTCACTGCTCCAGTACAACACACACTGATACTTGGTCTCTCATCTAATGTAACAGGAAAAAATCATCAGTTAAGAAGTATGTTCTGTACAATACAAAACTAAACAATATGGCTATAAGTTTCAATGGCACCAGTTCAAGATTTCTGTAACTTCAATCATCAAAGCCTACTACAACTCGATCACACTTGCAACAAGCAGCAGATGTAATAAAGTTTTTCTCAGCTGATTTCAGAAGACAGCTTTGTATCTGTTGAATCTGTTTCAGAGTGGAAATAAGAGAGAGAGAAAAATAAGAACTGTAATTCGAGTTTTGATTCTCCCATTACTGCTCTCACACTGGAACAGCTTTCTTAACTTGGATGTCGCGTGTGAGTTTTGCCTCCTTTTTTGTAAAAGGTATTGTTCATCATGGCTTAAAAACAAACAAAAACCCATCCAAATGCCCAAACATAACAGCTAGCCACCATGCCTATTCAAGAAAAATCAGGTTATTATTCAATGAAGCTCTCAAAAAGCTGACTCAAAACTTAGTGTTTCAGAAACTTCTAAACTGATGAGTTGCAGTTAAGACTTTTTAAGCTCTCTGTTGAAAATATGAGGGCTAAAAACAAGTGGAAGGCTTTCTTGTAGGAAGGAGAATTGGATACAACTAATATTTTTTAAGACTGGATGAAACTATGTAATATTTTTAAAAGAAAAGGTAGATCTTTTTGGTTTTTCAAATGTATTCATTAATAGTTTTTAATTTAAGTCATCAAGATCAATGTTATTTTTATTTTAAGTGCATTATTCCTCTCATTTATCTTCAAAGACTTCAGATGTATTAACATAAGCAAACAGCTCATTATCAAGTTCCAAAACCTAAACCTCTGTGTGACCAGAAATAAATACATCACAGAATGTTTTCCAAAATATGTAATTATGTAAAAATCACCTCAACTGAAAGCAGGGAGTTAATATTTATTTTCTACCTTTACCATAATCAGTTGTTCAAGGATCACCAAGCATCTGACAAGGATATCTCTTCATTTCCTCTCTGTATTAAGTTGCTCGTCTACGTGAAATGAGTACACCACACCATAAAATAAGTACAGTCAATTGCCTAAAGAGAGTACATCTGCTTAGCAAAACAGCACGCATGGTACATACAAATGGGACTCCCTTCCCAACTAATTCAGCAGATAACAAACATTAAAGTGGCATAGCATGCTTTAATGAGCCTTTTAGAAATGATGCAAATGAGACATAGATCAAAAGTCCAAACTGCCCCTTTTGGGCAGTTATCAGCTAAAGGAAATCAACAAGTAGCAGCACAGACTTGTAGTTACACATATTCCTAAACTGTTGGCCTATCTTCTGTATTCACTTCCATATCTACTCAAGACTATTATTTTACAGTTAAAACATGAGATACTTTTACACTTCTGTTCCTTGTTAAGAGATATCACTTACATAAGCTAATAAAAAGCAAGGAGTGAAATCCAGAACTTCTGCTCTATAGTTAAATCACTGGCCCAATATGTTCATTTCACCTTGAATTACAGGTGAACACAAAATTCACCACTGTCATTTGCATCTCTCTGAAGTCCCTTCATTAAATATCCCCTGCCTCCAAAAGTTACTGTAATGAGAAAAAAGGCACTGAAACACTTCAGAACCATTTGCACTCTAAATACATGCAGGTAATATTATGCAGTATTTCCAGTCACATGTAAAGAGTCACTTTCCAGAAAGCCAAATTGACCAATATTCCTTTTGTCATGGAATAAACAGGTAGAGCCAGGTCAGGCAACAACAGTTTAGAGCTACACTAGAGGACGCAAAGTGACACGTTCAGCCCTCTATCAATACAGACTCTGACTTGAACCAAAAGCACGAGGGCTTATATACATTTATGGCAGACATAAACTGCTTTGTGAAGGGGCCTGATATGGCAAAGCAGCTTCTGCATAGAAGGAAGCTTTATTAAAGCAGATCTAACTGTATGCCCCAGTAACTAAAAACCTGCAGCCCTGTAGCCTCAACTTATATCTGTTCAGCTCATCTGTCTCTTATGCTTGTGATGCTGCTGGACCTTGACCAACTTTTAGGTCCAGCATGGCCTGCCTCTGCACTTTATCTCTTAATTAACCAAATCCTGTATCAGCTTTTCCTTTTTTTTTTTCCCAGGACTGATATCAAGCACATGGGCCTACATTTACCTAACTCATTCCATTTGATAGCATTTTTTCAGTATTCGAGAAAGACATTCTTTAGTCTTCTTCAATATTCCTGCAACTATGAGACGTTAAAAATACCCATTTGTATAGTCTGCCCTGTTGAGTGGTATTGATGCTTTACAAGGACTTCAACTTGCTACCCCCCTACTGTATACTTATATATTAAACAGTGGTGAAGTCAGCAAGCTTGCTGAAAATACTAAAATTACAGAAAAGTGAGTCCTTCACAGGACCTCAATATCTTCCAACAGTTTTGGACTGACATCATCTCAAACTTTAAATATTAATTTATTGATTCTGCAGATTACAAACACGGAAGAAAGAAACACATCACTTGGGAAAGGTCACACCAGATTGAATCAGAGGTTCCACATAGCCCCAAATTCTGCACAACAGTGCCCAACAGTGTAAGTCTAAGGAAGCCTGAGAACTGGGCACACACACAGGGATGCTTCCTCAGAAATATTCTGCCAGCCTCTAGCTATTTGTAGTTTAGGGATTTCTTGAGCCAGAGATGATGTCTTATTTATAAGATAACCTTCAAAGTATTTTTCCAGTTGTTTTTTGAACCTGCACAAAATTTAATCTTCCACAAGAACCTGTGACAAACTTCCATATTTAATTAGGAGTTACATCAAAAAATACCTTCTTTCTTTGTTTTGAATTTGCTGCCAGCCAGCTTCATTCAATACTCCCTACTTCTCGCACTAGAAGAAACAATAATTTCTTATTCACCATATCCATCCTTCCACGATTTTAAACAGCTACACCATAATGTTCTCAGTCTTCTGTCTTTGAGGCTGAAGACCTCTGTTCTACTCTACTCATATCATCCTCAGCCATGCCTCATGTGTAAATTCTTACATACTGTTAGTCATCCTGCTGCCCTTTGGTGTACCTTTTCAGTACTCCTGTTTCCTTGCGGAGCCTCTGGGATCCAAATCAGAAGTTACACGATATGCCTATGTCACTGATTTATACAGTGCCACCGTGATGTGTTTTGGATTTGTTCTCTGTTCTTTTCCTAATTTCTAGAGTTCCTTTGCTTTTAACTAGCAAGTAGTAACAATCACCTCAGATGTCTTTAAATGTGATAGGAGACAGTTTCCCCCCTGCACACACCATGTACATATCACTTCATCTGCACTGAGTTTAATCTGTCATTTGTGTGTTTTTTCTACAACTCTGCAGTCCTCAGGCTATACAAAATTAGAGGGAATTAAGATGCACACTTTTAACAGTGAAGGTAGCAGCACACCAGATCAATCTAAGAGCCCGGTGGGACAACCTTCCAAGAGCTCTGCGGGATTCTCTGTCACTGGAATTGTTTAAATAAAGACCTCAATTCAACCAATAACTAGTTCATAACTTTCTTTGTTATGACTGCTCATGTTATCCAGAAAAGTTCACCCGATCACAAACAGTTTCTTTGGCTTTGTATTCTATTAATTTTACTGGCTACGCTTGGGTTAGCCTTCCATGTACGATTACTTACTAGAGAGAACCTGGACCACTGTTCTTCAAGTCAGTAGGGGATTTG
>NW_009625691.1:11492-25366 GCF_000690535.1 Cariama cristata | reverse complement strand
AGAAAAAACAGCAACTTTCACACCCTCAAATTTGCCCCAAACCTTACTGAAACTGATTTTTTAATTGTGTTTGCTATTTCCCATTTTTTGCAAGTTAAAAAATGAAGGGTCTGTAATTCAAATATGTTTGTTGGTAGTATTTTACCTCTAACATCTAAAAGCAAATAATAGCAAATATTGTGTCATCTAACCATTAAAATTATATACATTTTAAAAAGTGTTGCAAGGAGAGGAGGAAATGGAACTGTTTCTAAGTTTAGCTGTGCCAAGCTGTCAGAACTCAGAGACAGAAAAATAGACTCTAGAAAAAATAATTTTCTTAAACACCTATAGATACACTCCTTAACAGGCTGTTGAAGAATTCTTTTACCTATTGTAATGTAAATTAGATATATCATCCCTAATGCCATTATGTGGACGTCATCTCTTCCTGATTGATATCGTAGGTGTATACTACCACCATCACCAAAATATACCTTGTCCATGTTATATTCTCCCTGGATTAATCTACTATGCTTTCCTTTCATGATTAAATGAATTCTAGTCACATGAAATTACATTGTCAGTGTAGTCGTTCAGTGCCTCAGTTTTCAAAAATGCAATACAGCAGCTTTTTATCATACAGTATAGCTTGCTCAGTGAGTTATTTTTGTAACAGAACAAACTTATTTCACTAGTCTTTTTTGAATGAGGTAATTTCAACCTACAACCAGTCTGGGGGATTGACAGACTTCAGGAATACAGCTTAGATTATTTTATTCTAGATATTTATTAAAAAAACAAAACCAAACCACACTACTGTCTATAGCCTCTGTCACCACTGTAAAGCACTTACAATTGTTAGGTAAAAATTATTACATCTCCCTGCAGCTTTTTTAAATTAAAAAATGTCCTTCAGGTTTTTTTATTCATGCTAAAAATTAGACCATATTTAGATCCCTCTACCGAGCAAGTTTGTAAACACAGGTCTTTAATTCATACTCCAGTTTTGCTTCCCAAAGGGGTTCCACTGTTCGCTTCCTCAGTTTCCTATAATCAATGCAGCAGCAGAAAATGGTAATATGCTAAAATACTTTAAAGTAGAAAGGTTTGCAAAAAGACAACCCCAAGAACTATTACAGGACTCTACTATTAATAAATGAACAGCCAAAAGAAAAGTTCAGATGAACAGATAAACTATTTTGAAGTATGGGCACTAAACACAAATAATCACTAGGGGCCTTTTTGTTCTTGTTCCATTGTTGGTTTGTTGGGTTTTTTTAACACAAAGATAACATGACCAAATCAAACACTTTGGAGACTTTAAAATGCTTTGTCTCTAGTTAAATGTTACTTTACACAGAGATATTTATAAAGATCAATTTTCTTTGACAAGCTAAAGTGTGTTTGTAAGTTACAGGTATGAGATCTGATGCTTTCAGATTACATTTCTACAAGTTAATTTAGTCATCTCATACTTGTAGGCAATTTTCCTCTAAATGACTAGATTGTTCTTCTCAGAGATTTCTACTCCTCCTCCTTTCTCTCCCTCCTCCTCTTTTTTCATATTAAAATACAACTTGGAGAAATAAAGTTGCCTGTGGGATGGAAAGGATATATAAGAGTAAACAAACACCTAATAAGGCATTATGAAACGAACAACAGAAAAAAGGTAAAAGAAGGGGCAGAGAGAAACCCGTGGAGTAACAGAATAGAAAATTTAAAGCAAGAGAGATTGTAGTTTCTTATTTGCATTAGAATATTGACAGCAAATAAATTTTGTAACTGCAAATTTATATTAAGATAAATCAGAAGTAGGTATCTGGATTTAATCCAATTTAAACCAACACACGGGCGTGCTATCACCAATAAAGGAGCTCTTGCTTCTTTCCTTACTACTACCAATACCAATCCTAGTATTTTCCCGATTCCCCAAGATCTTTCCCTTCTCACCAGCTGTTCCATTTCATGTTCCTGCCAACTCTTCTGCACCATTCATGCAGTCAAATCAGGCAATGAGATCTATATCTGGTGATGGACCAAATCCATAATATCACTGAAGTGTCTTTCAACCTCATTTCTTCAGAAGAGGGGAGGTGATCTTAATTTACTATCAAGAGCAGAAGCAAAATATAAAGCAACTTCAAATTCATTACATTTTTATTGATAAGAACTCCACAGCTGCATAAGAAACAAAACAACAAAACCAAACGCTCCATAAAAGCAAGAGAAGCAGAGACACGCTTCTCACATACATCCACTAGGTTCCTTCTAAGAATGTACATAAAGAACAGAAAATCAAAAATAAATTAAAGTCACTTTCACCAGAATTCATGTTTTAGTAGCGTCTGCCATGACAACTAAAGTAATTAATAGTTACATAGACAACTACCTAGAGATGAGAAACGTCATCAAATGAAGCCAATTCACAAATGTGACTGGCAACAGCTCCAGATTTTTTCTCTGGTATTTAATGTGTGGGAGTGGGGGAAGCCAATGAGTCCACTTTTTGCAGCTGGAACAAGCAGTGTTAGCCAGCCCACTTTTGGGCAAACTGAAGTATTTTGTTAGTTGGGGTAAAAGTCAGTGTCTTCACTTACACAGAAGTTATTTTTTCCACCCACTCCCATCTGAAGTGACAGGTGATACCATAAGATGAAAGAGAACATGCCAACACCTTCCACTCTCACCACTGTGCCAGTGTGTCCCTTTCAAACACAGATTAAACAAAATCACTAGTAAGTGCTGGATACAATTCCTTGTCAGTTTTTGGCATAGGGGTAATGTAATCCTGAAAAGGGCACCTGAAAGGTGCAGCAAATATATTGTTGTTTTTCTTAAAAGGAAAAGCATGCTTTTCAAGATAAGAAGGTAGAACGGAAGCATACAAAAATTAACCATGACCAAGACAGAAGAGAGAGTGAGAGATGGAGAGAAAAATCAATGCTCCAGGCCTTAAGAAAGAGTTCTGGAATAATTAACCAGCACCTATGACTTGCTCTCTGTGTACAACAGAAGGCGACAAGGAGCAGGGTTTGTTGATTTTTCAGGAGACAGATCAAGTTAGCAGTCTCTGAAGTAACACGCAGAGATCTGCGACAGTTGGCAATGCTGAAGGTTCCAGACTATAAGGACTTTCTTAAAGGAGCCTATTTTAATTTTAGATTTTTTTCCCAGATTGACAGATGACTTATCCCTCAAAACGAAACGCAGTATTATGCGGGAAACTTGGATAATGAACAAAGAACAGTAATGATGTCTTTAGACTGACCTAATAGTATTGGGTTGGGTAAGCTGTCTCAATTGCCAGTGAGGCTTTTTCAAACTAATTGCTCCCCTCCACCCCTGGGCCCACAGACACATCCTGACAAAGCCCTGTGCAAACACAGCAAGATAGTCAACTGAGATGTAGTTACGGGCTTTTGGTCAGATAGGGTAGCAGCATGCATTAAGAAATATAGCTACATGAGAAATTCAAAACATCCTTTTTGAACGTTCTTTGCCTTTGAATGCTGTTTGCCTCTTCAGTTAAGCATAACTTCTGTCTTGCTAGTGTCACTATTATTTCTGCAGCTAAGGATTTTCAGTCAAGAAGCGGGTTAGCCCAAAGCAAATCTTACATTATACAAGCCAATCAACATCTGTCATCTGTCATGCTGAACTCTATCTTCTAACATCTTCAGAAAAATAAAGCACACCTAGAGAAAAAAAGAGAAAAAACAAAACAAAACAACAAAACTCTAACAAGACTCCATCAGTAAAAAAAGCCAGGGCAAAAGTGCTGTTTTCCATTATAACCACTTTGGTACACTTCCTTGAGCATCAGAAAGGTGACAACGAAGACTGCAAACAGGGTATCTTTTCCTGAAAGAGTACAAATTGTATAGACTTTCTCTCCAGGACTATTACTCTTGCATCTCTAGCACTTTATTTACTCAGAAAAAAATCTAACCCAGTTTACCTCCCGTTACCACTGAACTGTCAAGTTAAAATACTTAGCTTTCCAATACCTCCATGCTACCAGCATCTTCCCAACAGAAAGTTAACCCAGTGTCTTGAGTGAAAATTTCTTTGCTATAGATTTCTGCAATTATGGCCTCTAGCCTTTATGACACAAAAACCTTGCGACGTAAAAATCCATAGAATAGTATCATCCTATTACAGCACTCCCATCTTGAATTAGTTCTTCCACCTTGCCCTCTTACATTTTGTGGTTAGCTGATAAACACTTTACAGTGACACATTTTCTGCATGTTGAAGCACATGCACATATTCAAGAAGAAAATACATTATCACAGGCTGTTTTCAATCAAGAGCTTAGAAAGAAAAAGAGAGAGTATGATCAGTTTCACAATCCAAATTATCTGCAGCAGATTCAGAAATACCACGCTTTATAAACTGAGATGATGAGTATGTACTGTCAAAGGAAGGTCATCTGATTCACATTCCAGTAAAGGTTGAAAATGAGTCAGAACCAAAGAAAACATAATTCCTCCCCACTTGCACCCTACTCTGTCCCTCAAACATGCTTTTTGTTAGTAGAGTTTCTAGTTCACAATTTTACACATACAGAGGGTTTGGTTTGCAAGAAAGGACAACAACAGGATGGAAGAGTTCCCTTGAGGATGGAACAGAGAGTTAATACAACTCTTGTTTTGAAACAAAGATTTTGGCAAGGCTCAATATGCCTTTGACATTCTTCAAGAAAATTACCCAAATCGATACAAAAAATAAGGCCTTTGGGGGAAAAAACCCAAATCTTTTAAGCGCTCAGAAGAGCCGTCTTCCTATACAACAGCCAGAAACGTCAAAGATGCCACTCCCAAGAGAGCTGAAAGTGAACAATAGGCAAGAGAACACAAAACAGATGAGGTGCCAACATACAATTTGTACAGGTACAAGAATATGGGGCAGGGGAAGGATCAAGAGAAAGCATAGACTAGAAGTTGGATGTAGGAACTGGGAATTCTTGAGCAACAGGATGAGATCAGGGAAAGAACAAAGGCAAAATGAATAGGCGTGACTCAGAAAGCATTAAAAGAAGACGAGAAGGACTAAGAGAGCCCAAGCCATCAGTACCAAATGTGAGGAGGAATTTCAGGATCAGAAATGGGATAAGAAGAAAAGAGAAACTCCAACTGAGATTACAACTGAGATGCTCTGTCCTTTAGAGGACCGTCTACTTCACAGCCCTTCTTTCACTCCAAAACCCATGTTTAGGAACAGCACTGGTCCCTTCAAACAAATTTCTGACAATCTTGCTAGAAGAATAGGTCTGTCAGTCTCCTCTGATGGTGGTTCACATGCAGTCTGATCACAATGCCACTTTGGAGCATACGTCAATGAACAAGGAAACATTCCTATCACAGTTATTTTGTTTGTAAACTGATATTAGGAACAAATTTATCCTTAGAAGAAAAAGAACAGTAAATGAAGTCTGGCTTCTGCAATTAAACCAATCTGCTACATCTGATACTCTTATCATGCTTACCATAAACAAAAAATTCTAGTTTTACAGAATCTATAAAATTTCTATTCTATTTTTTATTTCTTTCTCTAATGTAGGCTGCTGAGAAATGGAACAAAAGTATTAAAATTAAAACAAACACAGCTCCTCCAAATCAATCAACATCTTTTAATACTACCATAGAAGTAGTATCTACTAATGTCATTATTGGAAAAGAACCAATACTTTATGGGCAAGCACAAGAAAGTCCCTGCTCTAAAAAGCCTGCGGTCTAACTCAAGTGATTTAACAACAGCTCAGGACCCTGCTCGAAAAAGTTTACAGTCTAATTCAGGTGATTTAACATTGGTTCAGAATCTGAAGTGTAAAAAGGAACCTGAAAAAAAAAGATTAAAATCAAAAGTAACATAGGGCAACAAGGAAAAATCACAAAGTTCATGGAGTAAAAGGAAAACTCAAAAGAAGGGGGAAAGACAGAAAGTAAGTAAAAAGAAGTAAAAATAGGAGAAAAAGAACAGGAATGTAGCGGCAATAACATACTGATTTTTGAAAATGAAGACTGAAATACTAAATGTACTGTCTGAGTACGAGAGTCAGAGTAATTCATTTTTGGTTAGGGGATTTCACAGGCAGGAAAGAAAAGAGATGATGATGTGGCACAAACCGTGATAATGAACATGAAGCCTAGTCAGACAGAACTGGTTTTAAGGGTATTATAAAAGCAAACAACATGATTAAACAAGAGAAACGGTGAATCGGGTGAGCAGACATTTTTACCTAGCTCCCAAGCCTATAAATTCAAGTATTGGATATGACAACAGCAAGACAGGAATAAGGACGAATTTTTCCACATTTAAACTTACTGATTTGAGATTTCATAATCAAAACACATTTAAACACAATTCAGCAGAAATACTGTCAATATATAGTAGCAGCAAAAGATTAAGGCCCAAGATTAGAGAAGGATGTTGGTCAGAAAATTTTTTAAATTCAGAAATCCAGAACTTCACAAATAAATGAGTGGGAAAAAGCTTACCACACTGCTTTAATGGGAACAAAATATAACACCTTTAGTCTGTGAATCTTACTGTATCCTATTCTAAATCATAAAGCATACAAATATCTCTGAAACACTGAAACCTTTCAGATTTTTCTTTATTATTTACCGTTACTTTTGCAGTACTATCACTCACACATATATGGTCACATAGTTCTAAGATACCAGAATGTTAACATGAAAATAAGAAATTTTATCCTACATTTATATGCATTCAAGTAATGGAAACACTTTATACTTCCATACTTCAATCATACTGTTTTGATTACATTTTAGATAAAAATTAGGAGGAAAAAAGGCACAGATATGAAAGCATATATAATGATCACAGATTACCTATTACAGGAAAATACATTTATCAAGAAAATATAATTAATACTTAAAATCTGGCACTTCCAATTTTTAGTTCAGACCAAAAAAAAGGACAGCTTGTCTGATTAGAACAAAAAAGAATAATTCCTGTAATGTTAGGAACAGTTCAGGAAGAAGCACTGAGCAGATGGAGAAACAGCTTCCACTGATGCCAAGTCCTGTGATTTTACTGCAAATCTTCATTGTGGAACCTTTTTTTTCTGTTTGGGAAAGTTGCTTTTGCCAGGGAGGAGAGAGGGAGAGGGGGAAAGGCTGCATTTTTGTTGATTTCAGATCCCTACAGCATAGGTATACAGATTATACATACTACACATTATTACAGATAAAACAGCAGTATCTCTCAGGTCCATCAACAAGTCCAAAGGTGCAGATCGCCCAGGGCATAACTGTCACAACTAAAACCTTTGCAAGCGGAAATCAGACCACTTGGATAAAAAGCCTCCACAGATGGGAAACGGTATCTACCACAGGACCATCAAAAAACAAGGAAAGTTCTGATGTGCTGGAATGGGGCTAGAAGGAGAAGCAGGAGAGGAAAGCATGTCGAGGAAGCTCAGAGAATGTTGATGGAATGAGGTAGCAAGAAAAGGAGAACACAACGAAAGATGCAAGTAAAGCACATGCCCGTAACTGTTTACTTCAGGACTGCATATATGAGGAATTTTCAAGTGACTTATTACCAATCCCTAGTAGCAACACTGTAATCTTTAAAAACCAGTAACCTGGTACTAATATCTTAAAGCTGTGTTGATAAGTAATAAGAAGTAACCAAGACCTCTATGTTCTACACAGAGCTCATGTCACCTAGTGAACAGCAAGGACATGAAGTTTTGCATCTGTTGCATTTCTGACCAAATAAGATGCACTAGTTGAAAACACATCTGTTCTACATGCAGTCATAAAGACATGCAAAAAAGATTTAAAAAATACTTTTCACTATTTTTCACACAGAGCAATAATGCTTTCAGAGCTGTTAAACAAGAATTCTTCATTAGTCTAGAGATCTCAATGGTACAAAAAACAGAGATGCAGAAACAGTTCTAGAAAGACATACGGACATAAGTAATTTCACAGAACAGACATACAAAACAAAAAGTAGTAGAAGTTGGCAATCAAATACCACTGGAAAGTGGGACCCCTGATATATACAGTAATCCAAATCAACAATGAGTTAGGCAGTTCTGTAAATAAAACTGATTTTCAGCTATTCTCTAGAATTTTAAAACTCAAAGGATTATTTTTTAGCATCCAAACCATGCCCTGCTATTCTTTTTGTTTGAGCAGAATTAGCATCAAGAATAAGAAAACTTGTTTGCTCTCCACTCTACATCTTTTTTCCCCCAAATCTCTGTCAGTAGATATTTAAGACAGAAACGTTGAAGGAAAACCTTTTTTTAACACAAGCCTTGCCCCACAAGTTTATCTGTTCAGCTTTTCCAAGACAGCCAATGGTCTTCTGTATACTGCTAATTCTCATGTATGTATCGACCATCAAAATTACAAAAATGCAGCAATATATTGCAATAGACACATCAAAATTAAACAGAGGCCCAAAAGCAAGAGATTAAAAACTCAAAACAACAGGGTTTTAGGGAACGGAAAGTAACTGCTACCTCACAATTCCTATACTTACTGTTCATTACTATTATGCTCCAGTGACTGCTCTTTTGATTTTTATTCCACCTTTGCTATTGTATTCAAGTGCTAGGTACTACAGAAATTATAAGTATTCTTACAGTATCAAACAATTCTGCCAGTTTTGTTTGAACTACACAGTACTTATCTTTCTTACCCTTTAAGGCCATCAGAATTATTCAACCCTAGTCAAAAAAACAAACTGGAGAAAATTCATGTCCAAAATTATATTTTTTCATCTTGATAATCATCACATCCTGCAACTCAGCACACTGCTATTGAGGCACGTATACTGGCAGCTTTTGGCTGCTGTACTGGTAATGCCTACCACATTTAAAGGGAAGTGATCAGGTCCCTGGATACACTTCGATGAGCTCTGTAATGAGATTTTAAGAGTATATTTTTAAATCTAAAGCATCTATTCACAGCCAAAAACCTAATGAAGGACTTAAATCTATTCTGGGACACTTAACCCTCATCAGTCAAAAAAATGAGGACAGCTCTTCAAACACGGCAAGATTCTTCTCGCAAAGCAAGGTTATCCTATCACTTCCACTTCTCTTGTTCTTTACGCTTCAACAGCATTTTTACTAAATTGATTCAAGACATATTCCCTGAAGGCTTCACAGCAGATTTGTAGTTTACATCAGCTAGACATCAAAAGCAATACAGAAAAGTTTGTTTTGCTATATTCAAGATTAATTAAAAAAATATTTAAAATGCTAAAAAAAGAAAACAAACAGACTTAAAAAATGAAGTTATGACCCTACTTTACACACAAATATAACAGGTCCTAACAAAGCTCTGTCAGGCTACTGATATCAGCTGTTATCAAAGCCACCTGGCAGTTCTTACTTAAGACTATTTTCAGCTGCTTTTTTAACTATTCAGTCTGAAATTTTCTATGTCAATTGTCTGCTTCAGGTAGTTTCTCCTCACCTTACTCTCACCACATTTTAAAAAAAGTCAGAGAATGGCTAGAACATTTTTCTACTATGAAAAGACCTGGGAAATAAGCCCTTGCAAGCTCTTCCTTTGAAAAACTAACCACTTTCCTGCCCTGAATCAGTAACTTGAAATCACGCTGGACAATATTTTTGTATGAGGGAGGTACACTTTGCTCATTTTGTGAAAAATCTGACCTGATTTAGCCAAGCTACAAGCTTCTAGAAATCAGAATTTGTACGTATTTTTCAGCAAGATCTGCTGGAGCTTAATAACCAATCACCAAATAGTCCATCCTCAGTGACCTTCTGTATGACATCTCAATGTAGGAGGCAACTGAACTAAGTTTCTTCTAACCTCTGGTTATGAGTGAAGACCCAAATTTTCACTGTAAGAGAAGTCTCCATTTAACAGGCATTAGGTACAACACTAAACAAGAAGTGTTGTCTTGCGTATTTCTGCAACCTCACCTATGCTGATATCCCTACCATAGTTGAAAAAAGGCTTGTCACTTCATATTGTTGGGTAACTGGGTAGGATTTAGGGTATACCGACAGAGCGCATGGAGGGAAGATGGAGAAAACAGCTTGTAGTGGAGACTAGAACAGGAAGCTTGAAAGATTAAACCAGGATTGACTGGATGAGGAAATAAAATAAGAGGAATGTTAAGAAGATGTGGCAGTAGATGAGAGAAAAATTAAGCCCAATGAGCAATCCCCAGGCAGAACAACTCAGAACTGGGGATCATCAGGACTGAATAGAGCAAGGGTCAGAATATATCTGAAAGAGCTGGATTTTAGTCAATATATGGGGAAGGGAGCTGGGTCACAACAAAAGACTGAGAAAAGACCCACCACCAGGAGTCAGAAACATAGACAAGAAGAAAAATCAACAGAAGCAAAGGAGAGTGAGAAGAATTAGCAGGCAGGCAAAGGCTGACAGCAGAGAGACAAGGTGCAGTCAGAAATGGTCTGGGACTAGTCAAGCCTAAATATTTGATTGAAAAGACAGGATCAGCACTGCACTGGAGATTGGCTTGAGGCAGGGACAAACTGGAAGTACAGGCAAAACCCTAAAAAAGTATGTGTCTTCAGAAGCTATTGAAAAACATAAAATGAAATACCCTAAAGACTTATCATTCTCTGCAAATATCTGCAAACCCCCCTCTTTCCTTCTCTGAAAAAATATCCCACTTTTCTCTACTACTGATAAAAATACAGTATAACAACCCATAACTCTGTTACTTTATTAATTCAAGCAAGAGTAATCTTCATGTACTAGATTTAAAAGCTCTAATCCTGCTAATTATCAACATGACACCCATATTACAGAATATTAGCCTTCTCATTTTTCTATTTTTTGGTTGATTTTAACTAGAAAATTACATGTAGAAGCACATTTGCAAAATATTAAACAAATACCAAGCTTGGAATTTTAAGTCCCTGGACATCAGAAATTCTTCCATTTAAGTTTGTCTACTAGCATTAATTTTGTCTTTATTACTACATTATCCCAAGCTATTTTTTCTACCCTATCTCATTCAATTAACAGGATATTTTCTGGGAATAAATCCAAGTTGTATCTTGAAGGATGGCACTCTCTTTAAGAGCCTGCTTTCAATTACATTTCATATTATGGAACCTAAATGTTACATAGAAGAACAGGCTTTTAATCTGAGCTTTTGCCAAAGGATTCTTAACTGGCTGCATTAATTACATTATTGTGTATTAACAGTAAATTGCAAGACCTTTCTAAGCTTTTGCATTCATGAAAAATGGCACTTTAACACCATTCACTCTCCAGTACTCTAACTGCTTGTTGCAATCGAACTGGATCCATTGTGCAACTTCAGGATGCTAAACAGCAATAAACTAACAGAAGTCAAAGTTATCAGATAAAGCAGAGATGTAAGCTTCTCAGATCACTAGAAATAAAGATGATTGCATTCTCAGTTTTCACACATAAGCCAAAGAAACTATGCAAAGAAAACTCCCGACACACACTGCTTTTTTATGTGACTCCAAGAAATATGCATTATTGTTTACAAGGTACTTTTTCTTCCTCTGAAAGCATTTAATTTCATTGCTGCTTCTTATCAATTTATTTTAATGTCAAGAACAGTCACAATATATCCTAAAATAAAGCACTCTTTAATGAAAGATTTAGAATTAATAACTAGTAAGAATACTAACTAACAAGATTTTAATTTTAGGCATTAAGAGAATCTACAGAGTAAAATAAAGGGGCTTGTAATAACTGTATTGGAGTATAACTTACCAAAATACAAATTTATAGAAATATCTAGTATTTCCTTACATCCTCAGTTCAAAAATACTATTCATTAGAACATTTTAAAGACATTCTGAAGGCTAAGTTTAAAGTTAGAGATATTAAAGCTTGTTTTAAAAAGTTGAACCATCGCAACATTCAGCTCAGGGTAAGTGTCGATTTAAAAAGTCTTGAGTTGTGATATCTACTTTGCTCCCCAGGCTGTGTTACATATCCAGCTTTGAGGTCCATACCAGGCATCTTGACTCCAACACTGTTTACCATGCAACATACCGTTCAAAGAAGCTAATACATATCTCATGATCCTATGATTAAAACTGGCAATTTAGGCCCAATTCTGCAATGTTCATGCAAACTTGAACTTCAGAAATGGATTCTGGCACAAAGCAAGCAAGCAAGCTCCGGTCCTTGTTTCTTTACTGTAGATAATTTCTAACTTACCTCTCCAAGCTGTGGCTGAAAAATCCAATTATTTACATTTGAGAGATTTCAGAGCTTCCAAATGGCTCAAGAAAAAACCCATAATACATTGTTTGCAGCTTTTTACTGAATGGTATTCCAACACAATGGCACATCAAGAGTTTCTAAAATAATTTTAGGCAACTGATTTTTGTGCAACTGACCATACTATTCATGTATAGCTAAAAAAACCCCAGGATCTAGTACAGCCTGTCCCTCTACCTCCTCCTTCTATTATCTCCTTTAAAGAGGGGAAAAGAACTGATCTTTATTTTCAAGGAGAGTAACGCTTGCTGTTCATGCACACATCTGTACAGTGGTGATTACAAATCTTTGTCAAAACAAGCAACAGCAAGCAGCTGCTTGACTGCTTTGCACTGTTTAGTTATACTAGCAACCTTTAGTTTTCTGGAAAGCAACCCAATGACCAAGATCAGTAAGAAACTCATTATCAGCAAGAATAGGCTCAAAGTAACTGGATGCTGCACACACTCAGACCCATACATAGTTTCACGAGAAGGCTATATATGCAGCAGCCCTCTTTCACTCCTCATCTGCCACGGCTTGGTGCAGTCTGTATGCTGTAAGGCTGCTCCCATGGAGGCTTTGAACACTCTTAAATACATCAATGGCAGACTTACTGAGGCAGATAGGAATGGTATTCTAGTGTTCTGTTTCATCATCAAGGATAACAGCCAGAAAAGTAGTAACGTTTCAAAATGCAAAACTAAAAAACTGTCTATAGAGTAGAAAATGCTTACCTGCTGAGCTAAGCAAAACACTGAAGTCTGTTCCTCTCTGTGATCCCCCATGTTCACTCTGTCCCTCTTTTTCTGTATCCTCATAACGGCTCCAGTTGGAAAAAATCTTTCTTCTTGAATAGCTTTTCAGTTCTTCCTTCTCTTCTTCCTCTCGTGATTCATTATCATCCTCCTCCTCTACCTGTGACATTTAAATGGCCAGTTAAGCCATTGCAACTCAACAGCATTTTGTTCTGGATTTAAACAGTCATGCATACAAACAACTCCAACCACAGAATTAAAACCCAGAAAGACAAATCAGCCTGGATCCCCATCAAAATTTCAGAACAGACCACCTTGCTGAACTGTATGTAATTCATCAATAGTATAATTAAAAGGACTTAGTGGAGCTTCAGTTCTTACAGGGGTCACACAGTAACACTGATGCAAGTTCCACTAGTTTCCCTCCTATTCTGGAAGCCCACAATGAACAGCTTCCTTCCTGAAACTTAGAGCAATGCGTAGGGAGCAGAACTAAGAATTTAATCACAGTATCTCTGTCCAAGTGTTGCAGTCAATGTCCTAGCCCAAACTCTATCAAAGCTCTAGGGTCAAAAGAAGAACTCATTGCAGAGTCAGCTTAAGATGCAAGCAAAATAGGCATTTGCCACAAGCACTCAACAGCTGTGGAAAACTCTCCCCGCTCCCTTCAATCCTCTCTATCAACAGAGCTCTCCTCTCCCAGAGCTTGGGGTTCAGCTGGAATGACTATTGGTTCACAAACAGAAAGATCTGCTTCCTGGAAGAAGGAGTACTCAACTGGCAAGAGGAGAACCAAGAACCACCAGAAAAGTTCTGTACAAGATATTTTCTGCAGAGGTCTAAAGCTCTGAAGAGGTGGAGTAAGGGAGTCAAGAAAGAAGAGATTCCG
>NW_009625691.1:0-11461 GCF_000690535.1 Cariama cristata | reverse complement strand
TGCTGACAGCTCCACTCTCTCGTCTCTCCTTTACTCCCTCTCTCCTTTCACAAACCAGAGTGTGCTGCTGCCATAAGATTAAAGTTCACTGTCCCAACAGAAAGTATATTCTTCATGACCAGGGCAGTGAAATTCAAGTTTATCTACACTGCTGTAAAGTTTAAAGCCATCTCCATTCAGCATAAAACAATTTAAAAAGCAAGCTACCTTTCAGTAAGTCATTATATATCCATAAGTCAAAACACCCTTACAGCTCACTGTCAGACACTGGCTTTAAGGCGGGCCGTGGCTTTGACAGTTTAAGTCAAACACAATACTGAAATAAATGTGAAGAGCAATTATTTATCTTTTAAAAAAAGCCCTTGTAAGTGAAGAGCTGCAACATCTTGCCTAGAAAGATCTCGAAAATCTCTTGTACTACATTAGAGTTTTTTTAAGCACATCCTGTGGGCTTACATACTGCTACAACATTGGACAGCCTGGTAAAAACAACTGCACAAAGCCACTATCAAGAACAAACCACCATCACTTCATTAACTTGTTTTATAATTGATAAGTTACTTTCACAGCTCAAGAAAGGACATAGAGCAATGCAACACATGTTTTAGATTGATTTTAGAAATCCATTATGAAGAAGGCTTAACTACTCCATAGAAAATTTTGTAGTTACATTTTTGGCTCAGCTAGACAAGGACAAACTGTTTGAGATTTTCATGTTTCTTTAGTGTCCAATTACGTAACAGAAAAACCTCTATCGACGCCAGATAAATCCTTGTTGCACACCAAATACTATATTTATATGCAAGTACATCATCATAAAAAGCAGGCTGACAGAGACAAAAAAGTAGGAAGTAGCAGTTTGCGGACCATGGAGCATCCTTAGTTCTGAAAATATGTTAAAAATTACCAAAAGTAGCAGTGAAGCCTATTTCATGGCTTCTACATAAATGTCCACTGAAAGGCAAAGCATCTTCAAACATGACTGTGAGAGTTTAGATTCTCCCATGTTGGATGTCTTAAAAATGGTTGCCCAGCATATCATACAAGTAGCAAAATCAGAACTACAATAATGACTTCCCAAGAAAAATAATCCACCAATATTAATAAACAAGCTTCTTTCAGCACTGTTTGAGAGATCTGGTTAGGAACAGCATGAAGGAATGGTAAAATCATCGAAGAGCTTAAAAACAGACTAAATGCTGACATAATTATACAAATATACTCCCAGCTGTCAAACAGCTGACAAGAAAGAAAACATTCTGGGCATTCTCAGTGGTTCTGTGCAATTTTTAGGTAAATTCTCTTTTCTTTCTATTCATCAGACAAATACACTAAAATGACTGTTGTGGACAAACAGTTGTTTGCATGAGCAAGGGGATGAAGTCACAACTCTGTATTACTGGGTACTGATCCAGAGCTATAATTTCCACAGAACAAAGGCCAAATCCACTTATATCAAGATAAGAATCAACTTACTTATCTTGTGTTCTTCTCTTATAAATTGAATGATTTGCTATGGTCCAGCAAACCCAGTGAAATTTAGTGCCCAAAATAACTTGGAGTTGATACAATTCACAAGTCAAAGCAAGAATGGTACTACAAAGATAGATCTGTGTTGTACTTTGTTTTTAAGAAAAGGCCAGAATCACCTTAGGCAGCTATGACATTATATATAATTACTTACTATAGACCTGTTTAAAGGATTCACTCCTTTCAGGTGTCAACATAAACAAAACAGGAGTATCACCTTCTTATTTTAACAAGCTTCCCGTAAACTAATATGGATTCAAATGTTTTCTCAAACTGGACTAAATTATTTTTCACATTCTGTTATTAGCTATGTTATACAGCACATCTCAAGGAAATCTCATTTCTCAGAAGTAAAATTGTTAACTTGAACTTTAAGAAATAAACCACAAATTCTCAGGAGTGTTAACAGCAGTTGTGCAGCCTGGTTCCCCAAGTACTGTCCTGAGGTTTACTTTTGAAATGAGTAAACTTCAAATACAAACCTGCTTACATTCCCAATAAATATTTAACGGAAATTTTACATGATGCACTGCGGTGCTAAAAGATAAAACTGCAAATAAT
Organism: Cariama cristata; assembly: GCF_000690535.1. Lineage (NCBI taxonomy): Eukaryota > Metazoa > Chordata > Aves > Cariamiformes > Cariamidae > Cariama > Cariama cristata. Next base: position 9,370 of record NW_009625691.1, on the reverse strand, counting down.
CACATTTGAATATTCAACATTCAAACAACTTAAGGACGTGTCTTCACCATTAAAATTATCAAATACATAAAAAAGCTCCGATCAGTGAAGCTTCAGAAAATAATTTGCTTCTACCACCTCATGAGACAGTTACTGTCTAAAGTAACAACCTCAGAAACATATAAACCTAGATCTTCATTATTTTCCTCTTAGCTGCCTATTCAGCTAGACTATGTGCTGCTACCATTGTCATACCTTACTGAAAATTAATCTTAATCAGTACAGAGCAAACATCTGTCCTATGTGTAATGAAATAAAATAGTTTCCCTCCTGCCCCATCCTCAAATAACAAATGATACAATCTGAAACAAATTCTAGAAGCCAATTCAAATATAACCTTTAAAACAGTATTACTCAGGTAAGGACAAAAATTTATGCCTTTAAACAGTACTGAACTACACCCACCCCTTATTGCTCACTGCTATAATGCACCTTGATACCACAGGAGGTATAATACTTATCCGCTGTGCCTCCGTTTCAGATAGTATTACATGCATCACCATTTACACATTTCTTTGTGAATGTGAAAGTGGGGAAAGTACACAAAAGCCCAGTTAAACAAAACCAGGAGACCTTCAGAGTGTTTTGCGTATCAGAAGACTAAAAAAAATATACACAGTGTTCTGCCTAAACACTAAGTTCATCAAAGTCATTCAAACAACAGTAAAAGACCCAAGCTTCTTTCCACCAAGGAATGTATTTTCATCCTTTACCAGAGCCTATGACTCTGCTTTCCTTCTGAAGGAAAGCAAAATGCATAGCACACGACTCCAATCTACAGCCTCTACCACAGCAAAAAGATATTTTAGTACACCCTCGTTCATACACTAATTTTGCATACAGGGTTGGGGATGGTATGGTATTGAGAAAAAATAGGAAAGCAGGCTTTCTGATTGACTTTTCTTACAGACAAGAACATGTTGATGCACAGAGTTCAGGAATGAAGGTGTCAAAGTGAAGTAAACATTGTTCTGAACAGGCAATTTCCCCCAGGGTCATCCTTCTGCACTTCCCTGGACTCCAGAGTGGTTTGGATCAAACCAAGGCTGAAGTACACAATGGACAAAGTGCAACATTGACCTCTTACAGCCTGCTTCAATTACTCAACTGCTCTTCACTGTAAGTGCAGTCAGTCCTAGCATGTTAAGCATACATGTGCAAACACTCAACAACAGTTGTTGAACTCATAGCCCTTTAAAAAAAACTAAAAGTGCATTAAAAGTCAGAGCTTCCATCAACACTTTCTAAAGTTCTATTTATTAGCCTTGGGAAGCCACAGGAGTTAATGCTTGTAGCCCTCTTCCTGTTCAGTTCTGTAAGAACTCTGTAAGAAAAGTTTAAAACATTTAATCTTTGTCAATACTTAGAATATTCTGCAGTGACTGGGAGGAACATAGAAACAATGTATGTTCAGCTTGCCTTTCTTTGGGTCAACTGCCCTTCCCCATTATGTAGTTATCATGCATTATTAAATTTCCATTCTTATTTATTTTGTTGTATTTCTCCCAGTTCTCTTCCTGAGAATGTCACTTTACAGAACATATGAAAACATAGTCCGAGCTTTTTTGTTAATCTGTTAGAAAGAGCAGTTATTTCTCTCCTCCACCTCTTCCCAAATTCACACAATAATGTTTTCATTTTATCTTTACAAACTCTTTACAATTGTATTGATCAAGTGCTACTTTTCCCCTTTCTTACTGTAACTTTTGTATTACTGTTTTGAATGTTACACCCCTCAAAAACATACACATTTCCTTAAGCTTTTCCACTCTTTATTAGGGGCACTTAACCCACAATACCCCAGACATCTTCTACATCCACAGAGTCCCCAATAAATAGTTAGCCACCGCCACGCATGGACACTTGCATGTGCATGAACAGTGATAACCACTGTTGACTCCCTCCATTTGCTGCTCTCCCAACCAGCAACATCACACACCAATTTCTTGAGTAAACTTCTGTCCTGATTCTCTCTTCCCTTCTTGGAAACTGCTGTAAGGCTGTGGCCAAGTGCTATGACATTCAGGCTTATCTGTCTCAATCCCAATTGCTCTTCTCATCAGGGGAAAAGGCTAGCAAGACAAAACTAAAATATCCTATGCATTGAATCTGACCTAGACTATCAGCTGCATCATGAATGGGCATACATCTTTTCCTCATTTGTATTTACAACAGTAAGGTGTCTGTGCAAAGACAATTTCTCCTCTCCTCATCCCAATTTGAGCAGAATCTGCTACAGTCAAATTCTCACAGATGGAATTTGTAAGTTGTAGGATCAAAAAAACATATATAATTAAGCAAAGTAGTTTGCGATCTGTACATTTTAAATTGTTTCGCAAAATAAAAGTCTGTATGCAGAGGCTTGTATGAGTGAGAATAAGTAAGGTAGCCTGGCCGATATTAACTACTGAGTGGTTCCTCTAGGCAGGCCTAAGTGGAAATGTGAAAAACTTACAGTTACACTTTAATGACTTAAATTGCTCTTGGAAAGACGTACCTGCTTTTAATTTCATCGTTCAAAGTTATTGCTGGTGTAACCAAACAGGAGCAATGAGATTACACCAGGAGTTATCTTAGCACAATATGAATACAACACAATCTCAAAAAGATTTCATTTTTTTTGTAACAGTGCTTATTAAATGCACTTTTTTTTTTAACTTAAATCCAGAAGGTACAGGAGAAACCCCTGACAGCTTAATTTTCTCTCTCACAATGATTGATAGGCTTATACCTTATGATAGTTATATATAGTATGATAATCTTCAAAAAAGTTGCTCGCATTTTCCACATTTACCTAATTACAACCCCTTGATATATGTCCCTTTTCTCTGTCTTGTAAGTAATCAGAGATTTATTAACGTTAAATCTAAAGTTGGCAAAGGAATACATTATCTGATTGAGGTGGAAATTTAATGGGATCTCTAAAATATGAACTATATAGTAAAGAAAAACAGAATATATATTCAGAATTATGGTAAATGAAAGCAGAATTGTATTTTTAAATGCATTTTTTAGATTAATGCTATTATTTTACAAAAGACAAAGTACTACTGCAATTTTATCGATATCGATGCAAGTTTGTAGGTGTTTAAAATCAAGATGTTCTGTATCATTTCTTGCAGGTAAGGACATTCTCTTTATGAAGTTACCTAGACAGATGGCTGAAATTCAATGACAGAATTTGAAATGCAAATCACAATGATATAGACAAACAGGAATTTAGTTTTAAAAATAAAAACAAAAAAAAATACCAAGAGTGAATCAGCAAGGTAAACATGTCTGTCAGTATATTAGATACATACTCCACTATCTGGGAAAATCCCATGAAGCATGCCAACACAGTTCTTTCTACCCACAAATATTAATGACAAATTCCTGTACAGAGAAAAAAGAGCAAGTTAGAACAATATAAAAAGGCCAGTATAAAGTAAAAGTGGAATACAATTCCCCAAACAATTCTTATTTAGCATTCTTAATCCAGATTTTAGAAAAGTAAATGAAAGGTAAGATTCGTAAATTTCCCTGAAAAATAAGATTTTCCCAATGCAGTGATACCATAAGATACCATAGCTTCTTTCAGAGACAGAAAAGAATATTTTGCAATAATACTCAGCAACACCTGCCACAAGCCATGACCTGTTAGCTTATCTATACTGAATTGTTTTCAATTAACATCATATTCACAAGTCTGACCACAATAACAATGAAAAAGTTAACATAATAATCTTGTCCACCAAATCATTTTGCTTCAAAGTTCCTGCTTATTCTATTAGAGATGCAAATAATTGGAACTGATTAAAAACTTCAAATGAAAGAGACTGTTTTCTCATCACTGTTTAACTGACAAAGCACACCTCTAAAAATATTCTTTGCACTCAGTAAAATTATAACATGATCAAGCGCCAGAAGGCTACAAGTTATACTTCATCTTTCTCACAGATCATTATTAATATTTCCACAAGCTATAGCCACATTTTGTAGGAATCTTACCCCTCCCTGAATTGGAACAACAGCTTCTATTACAAGCTAAATCTCTGCTTTAGACTCACGGAGCCAGAAAAAGGAAAAAAAAAAAAAAAAAAGCCCCACAGGCAAACAGCTTGGTTATTTTGTTTGTAACTACTGATTCAAATGGCAGGCTATCTTCCCTTTCAAAGAACTAGAAAAGAATCCCTAAATTCTGATGTTCACTTCCCACTGCTATGTCAGAAGTACCTCTGTAACCCGCTAGCACATGATTAGCCACATGGTCCTTCAAATGGGTGGCTTACAGGGGCATAATGAACCAACCAACTACACACCCCTGAAGTTTTTACTGCAGCTTCTAAAGAAAGACCCAGTTTGAAAACTGTTGACTCATAGATAAAATAAACTTGATAACCATGGAACTTATGTTCACAGGAAGTCTCAAAAGCTCTACTCTCTAACATTAGAAGTAGACTTGGGAACTTGGTAAAGCCTGTCAAGTAACTATTTATTTCAGAAACTTCATTATTTCAAGACTTCGCTCACTAGATACAGGATTTTTCTAAACTACAAAGCCACCAGCTAAAATTTAGCTCTATTCATTTAGATTAAAACTACAAACTGAAGGATATTTGATGGGGTATGTGGTGAGAACAGTATAATTATAAATTCAGCACTCACTCTGTACTAACTGGGAAACTCAATAGAGAACCAACAAGCTGTGTTAACTGTAGAAGTTGTCCTTTGCTTCCCTTCCCCAAGGCTGAACCATGCTGTGAGCAAAGAGCCTGTAGGAAGCTTGTCCAGCTGCTGCCTATAGATAAAGAGATTTTTGATTTTCTAAACTTGCCAAGCCAATATATTTCCACCAACAGAAAGTGCGGTGTATTTTTCCTTTAATTCAGTGGAAATGATTATCTGAAAGTTACTGGCAACTATGCCAACTGATGAAGCAATTCATACAAAATTGTCGCATGGACCTGCACAAAACCTGGCAGCTCTATTTCTTTCACATTGAGAGTAACTTAAGAAAGCTGAATGTTTTTCTTGCATTCAGTCAAAAATACGAGGGCAAACATAAAATAGGAGCTTCTGCCTTGACAGAAATAACAGGTTTCAAGAAAACCTTACAAAGTAAGTATATTGCCACAAAGGTTATAGCATTTTCAGTTAGATTACTGATTGTTCCTATGTATAGGCTGTATTTGCCAAAGTCAGGGGGTTTACATACTGCATACATATGGATCCACATATGTGAATGTTGTATGTCATATTCCTAAACCAAATTATACTTAGTATTCTGGACAGGTTAAGGAAATTTTCTACAGAAAGTTATTTATTCTTACCAAATGTGCTCTTCCTCAATACAAGTATTGAGCTGAATTAGAGGTTGACTGTATTCAGAAATGGATTCAATTCTGTGTTAATGTCACTGTATTATAGACTAATCCAAGCTCAAAGGGATTGCAAGATGTCATCTTGCCCAACCACCTACTCAAGGTCAAAACTGAAACCAGACCAAGCAGGTCAGGGTTTTGTCCACTCAGGGCTTGAAAACCTCCAATAGTACAACTAACTCTTAGTGTTTCATTTTGTTGTTTTATTCTAGCACTTCTAAAATTGCAAAAGCAGTTGTATTAACATCTTGAACAATAACTTCTAAAGAACACACATAAGAAGTTCCCTAACATCAAGGGATTAAAGTTCATTGAGGGTATATATTCACCTCAACAGTTCAGTAACAGAGTTTTTAAAGGATATTGCTATTTTTCTAGTCTTCATCAGTCAACGAGTAAGACAGCCTCTCTCAATAAACATATTTGTTATAAACTGATATGTATTGAAAAGCTTTGTACTTCTGCAACCACATCAATGATGAAGTAAAAGTATGACAAAATATGTAAAAAGCTCACTCAAAGCAGCAACCACCTGCAGAACAGAGAAAAATTTGGATCTTGATCCTAACCCAGAAACGTTATTTCATAAACTTAAAGTCTGCTCAAAAAAGTAAATTTTAGAGAACACCTCAGTTATACAAACAAGTCTACTGTTTATTTAACACCCCCTACATGCACACAGTTTTAGAACAAAACCAACACAAACCCAGCAACTCTCTACCAAGATCAAAACCAACATGCTGAAGAAGCTTCAGGGTTTCTCATGCAAGGAAAAATATGTGACAGTTTCTCAAAAGATCAATTTTTTTTCCAAAACTTATGTCACCTTTGAATAACAACATAACTATTTCCTACCTTTAAATTCAAAAATATTTGATAATATTTAGTACCAAGTTAAAAGTTTAGGTTTCTATAAATGGCATGTATTTGGTAAAAAAGAAAGCACATAAGGAGTAAGAGAATATTTTTCTATGGATTGCAAAACATGAAAATAACTAGTGATATTCACCCATACTGTTATATTTTCAATTGGCACAGCATTAAAGGAGAAAAAATTCTGAAAGACACCAAACAGAACAGCATTCTTTGAAATTGTACACCTAAACTCACAGAAAAATAATCAACAGTTTTCTTCTCTTTCCTACCGTTAACCTTCTGCCAGCTTAAGTTCCTTGTATCAGTTCACAGCAGAATCAGACAAGCACAAACAATGGTTAGACAGGCTAGATAGGCTGGAAGCATGCCACGAAACACAAGATCTGGGAAGCAGGTCCTTCCTTCATATTTGGCAGTAGCTATCCGCTAGATTGGCTAAGTGTACTGGTAAGCCATATCCATGGCTTTAATTTCCTGCAATGTTAAACTTGTTTTTCTAAAGCCAATTTTGGTTTATCTTTCCATTAAAGACTTGCAGATTCTCCATCACTATTCCTGTTCCACATATACATGTAGACACACAGCTGTTCTTTGTCACATTCACATATTTTTAAAATAAAAAGTTTAAAAATATAACAATCAACATAAATATTTGTAGAAAAGTAAAACTTTCAACATGAACTTTAGAACATTTGCAACTGGTTTTAGTCCCTGTTTTCAGTTACTGCTTTAAGATAGTCACCGAGACTTGTAATGCATCATTTTAGAGGTTCAGTATACAAGTATTGATGTTAGGTTCAGAGTGAGAAATTCTATCTTGAATTTAAATTAAAACACCCAACATCTGTCATTTTTTCACATCATCTGCCACATAATAACAGCATATTGCAAACACAAAAATATTCATATAGTGAAAATTAAAGCTGTAAAAGGAGGCACTCGAGTAATCTGAAACCCTGGAAGGGTACTATATGAGAAATTCAAGAGAATAGCATTCTGTTTTCCTCCCCCCTTTCAGTATGTCTGCAACATTGTCAGTAGCACAGTCCCTAAGTTTTTCATCTTTCATTACTAATACACTGCCATTTCCTAATTAGAATTTCACATCCTATTGAAAAACCTTACATCTCTAATACCCTTCTATCAACAAACTGGCAGATCCAGCCATCACGCATTTTTGAAATTAAGTTGCATTATTATATTTATGGTGTGGTACAACAAAGCAGTAAGGCTTCAGTTACAAATAAGTAAAAGTTACAAATCTTTTGACGATATTTTCAGAAAGAGAGGTCAAAAAGGGATAATTTTAGGACCAATACACAGCCACATAGTAAATCGATGAACAATAAATTATATAAAAGATACTAAGGATAAAAAGCAGATTGCCTAACATGCAAACAAAATGCCTAACTATAAAGCTGAATGCAAAACCACCTATCAAGGAACAAGCAAGCAGGATATACATATATAGAATGACAGTGATTAAAAAAAAAAAAAAATCACACTTCACAAAATAACCACATCTTACAGCAATGCTACATCAAAAAGATACTATCCTCAACTCGCAGGCTTTTAAACAGCATTTCTGAGACCAATACTAAAATTAATTTCTTTCTTTAGACAGTGGAAAACCAGAAAAGATGCAGGGAGTACTAACTACTCATATGATAAACAGACACCAAAACCCTTCTCCTTCCCTGGCTTTTCAATGAGCTGAGCAATGTATGGGCTGGTCAGTGAGGAAGTCCAGTTTTCCTCCTTTCCATTTCACAGATGTCTGCAAACCACACAGCTAACATAGCGATGCAAGGAAAGGGGAAATGAGCAAGAGAGTAAAATTCATCAAGGACACACTTCCAAACTTAAGAGATTGCAATCCCTGCCTCATAATCAAGGCAGGATTTCCCTGACAGTATACTCAAATAGCACAAAAAGGCAGCCACTCACACCCTCCATTATCAGTTTTCCTCCTGCAAGTCGGTAGCCCTCTTCCTAGCACAAACTCAGCTAAAAAGAGGCACTAATCAGCTGGAGCTCCCTCAGGCACCGTGCAATGTGCTGTCCCATAACACAGCAAATTACTGCCAAACATCTGATTCGTGGTAGGTTTGCCTCCAAAAGAGATAGGCTTGTGTCAAATCCACCTGCACAGTAATTCAAAATACAGCTGTATGATAGATAATGTGTCTCTAGGATGCTCCTCCAAAATAAAAGGCAGGAACACACCACAGACCCCCATTTTCAAGCTCTTTTAGTAGTATAGCTTAAAGATGGCCTAGGTAGTAGTATAGGTTCCAGAGCAGTACGTCCTCCAGCTGATATACTATAGTTTGAGAATTAATGATGAACATGTTTGGGAATTCTGTCTATATATTAAAATACCAACATAACACAGATTTTTTAAAAAAGGTTTAGAGACATCACACTGTCCTGACTCAAGTAAGTCAGCAGCAGAATTTTATATCGCTAGTATGTGTCATGGACTTGGTCTCAAGCTGTTGCCTGCTGCAAGCAACAGAAATACGAGAATTTATCAAAAACCTCTAAGAACTACATCATCAGTCTACACTTTTGACCGAAACATAAAACTTTCTCCAGCAAAAATAGTTCTGTTTGTCCTGAAATGACTTGAGAATAGATGGGGACTGGAGCATAAGAGACAGGAGTACCAAAACAAAGCATCTCAGGGAGACAGTGTAAATACATACAATCCATGTTTATTCAGCTACTGTAGAACTACAGCATTTTGTCCAGAAAGTGGAAATAAATTAAATTCCCTTCTCTGCACAAATGCATTTCAAGTCACATCTCCCACATCCCATGAGAATACAGTGACTCTACATATCTGAAATGGGTGTTCCAGCCTGTTTTCTCAGCCAGACCTATTCTACTTTGTACAGCAACTGGACACTCCTGGCAGGGGAGCTCGAGAAGCTGGTGGCCTGTGTGCCATGCAGATGCCCAACCACCACACACCACAAAAGAAAAAAGAAACAAAAAAAATATAACACATCATGTCATTCATTCTTTCAGTCCTCCATCTTTATGACAATATTGTGTTTTTACCTAAAGTACAAAGGGACCAAAAAAAA
>NW_009625690.1:0-1866 GCF_000690535.1 Cariama cristata | reverse complement strand
TGCACAGACTCGCTCGCTGTGGTGCCGGGCACCGGGTCTGCGGCCATCCCATCAGTGGCCCAGCTCCGCGCTGCAGTGGGAGCGATGCTCAGTGGGACCGGGGCTGGGCAACCGGGTGCAGCATCCTCTGCAAGGGATCGCACTAAGCCTTGGGGACCTGGGGGGCACTGGTGGTCTCCTCCACGTGCGGTGAGGGCAGCCCGGCTGGGGGCCAGCAGCTTCGGGGCATCACTCCCTGCTGCAGAGACAGAGACCACACGTGGAAATCCACTTGCTCCCCTTTGCCCGTGCATCCCCTGGCCTGGCTCGGCCAGCTCCTCCCTGGCAGGGTGAACCTGGCATTCCTTCGGTTGCCACTTGCAAACGAGACACCTGTACAGAGAGAGGGAGCCTGGGAGAGAGCCCCTGTACGATGCCAGTGCTTTGCCCTGCCCTGGGGACTTCAGTGCCCATCTCCTTTTGATCCATGTCTGAGACGTGAATAAAGTTTAAAACCTTTCTGTAAGCCAGCAGCATTTGGAGATGGGTGAGATCTGGGTCACTCTCCATCCTCTGCTCAGTGATGTGGTGCATTAATTAGACTTTGACTCTAACGAGTTGTGTTAAGGTCTGAAAATAGAAATGCCACTGCTATGTGTCACTGAACAGCGAGTGCTTCTCATTTTCTAATTACCGGTTGACATTTTGTACAATTAACTCAGTGTGCTGGCCCTCAGACAACTGCAATTGCCATCCCTTGGATCCTGACCACTGGGCTCCAGGGAGCCGGGCTGCAGGAGCAGGTGGGACGTGGGGTGATGGGCTTAGGGGATGCTGCTGTGCCAGGAGTCATCCTCCCCTGCACAGAGCGGGGACGGGAGCTGCCCCAGCAGGCAGAGGGGCTGGGGACAGCCCATCTCTGCCCTGTCCTCGCCCTGGGGCTTTCCAGCCCCACTGTCTCCATCACCAGAGCCCTGTGCTCCTGAGGTGAAGGTTTGCTCCAGAAAAACCTTCTTTTTGCTCCTCTTTCCTCTTGCATGCAGGCCACAGGTTGGCTGGGAACATATTTTGAAAGCGGCTGGAAAAGCATTTGCAAACCCGCTCCTGCCCTTACCGAGCTGTGTGCCGGGGAGCCACGTGCCGGGGAGCCGCGTTTCCTCCGGTGAGTCCATGCCAACGGTGCAGGGCCTTGGCCATCTGCCCTGGGCTGCCAGGAACCCAGGGCCCTGCTCCCCTCTCCCTCCTCTCCACGCTCCCCATCCATCTCCCTCTCCCATCCCCGCAGTCCGGGGTTGCCTTGGCAACGCATCCCTCTCCCTGCACTTCTGCATCCTTTCTCCTTTGCAATCTATATGTTCTTGCACCTCCACGTTGGGTTTCTTTTTCATCTCGGCTGTGCTCCAGAGGATCTGCAGAGGAGCCCTTTGGGTTGAAAGGCAGGGAAATGCCCTCAGTGCCAGGCTGGAAAACCACGAACCCCGGGAGGAGGGAATATTTACATTCTGGCGGTGGTGGAAGGTGAGGACAGTCGTGTTGCAGCTGGGTGAAGTGGCACTGCTCCATCGCAGCGTGGTGAGCGGTGTCCTACGTCCTAGAGTCCATGGGCTTTAACAGCAATGCCACCCGGAAGCCATAACCCACCCGGGGTGTCCTGGGGCCAGGGCAGCCGGCAGGTCCCAGGGTTTGGGAGCACACGGGCAAGCCCGGGGCGACAGCACCAAGTGCTGGAGTTTGGAAACAGGCTGAAGCCTCTGACGGAGAGCGGTTTCACACGAATGCTTTCGAACACGCTAACTCCCGGAGTTAATAGGCAGGCGTAGGAGGAGCTGAGTGGCAATGCAATTTGTAGCGATTATTTGCCAATTAAGATGAGTGCAGGCAGTGTCT
>NW_009625689.1:13994-27095 GCF_000690535.1 Cariama cristata | reverse complement strand
CTTCTAACCATAACAATTCTATGATTCTAAGGATCGAGGACCTCTCTGGCTCCAGAGCCTGATGCAGGGATGTCCCTGGGAGCAGGTGCTCCCACTCGCAGGGGTTGATGGGGATGGTGTCCCCAGGGTGATCCAGCCCAAGCCACAGCCTCAGGGGTTGGGGAAGGACCCGTGCCCTCATGGCTCCAACCCACAGAGAGTTAAGGACTTGGCGATGCACTGGCCACTCTGTTATCACCAGGATTTTGAACTTTCCCCAACGGCACAAGGCAAACAGTGTGGTGGTGCCAAGCAGAGGAGCCAATGGAAGGGACGGATTTACTGGGCTCATGGCCAGATCCTGCCGGTCAAGGCTACTGGGCCACACTCCTCACTGGTGCCACCCACCTTGACAACCAGCTTAAAGGAGCAGCCTGGGCCCGCGGACCGCAGCCCCACAGCCACAGACGGGCACCTCGGCCACATGTGAGGCTGGGGGGGCCATGGCCACAGAGCTGCTGTGGGATCTGGAGGCAGAGGGGAGATGCCTTTGGGCTTTGCCACTAACTGCCTTTTTTCCCCATTAACAGTCCTTTCCGTTTTGGGGCTTATCAGGCTGATCTTTGCTCCCTGGTTTGCCTTGGAAATGGCCCCACCCCTGAAATGACCTCCTCAGGGAGATGGATGCAAACCCCACGCTGAGCCACAAGAAAGGTTTTGGGATGCCCCAAAAAGGCTGGGGGTCCTGCTGCCCCACCCTGCCAGAGGAATGGGGACAGAGATCCCAACACCAGCTAAGGGGTCTTTGTGGGATGGGGTGAGATGGGACCAGGGCTCAGCCTGGGACAATACCCAGCGTGGGTCAGCACCAACTCCGTGTTGTCCAGCAGCACCTTGTTTGCTCCATGACTCATTTGGCCTGTCCAGAAGTTTAAGGTGTTGCAGCCCCTGCTTTCATGGCAAAATGAGTATTTTGCTCTCCATCAACAGCAAAAAGGAGGGGGGAGGAATGATCTGGTGAGATGCAGGGCTGCAGGAAGAGAAACAGGGAGCAGCAGGAGGGGAACAGCTAAACTGAGAGTCCTCTGGTGGGTACAAGTCTGCTTAACCTTCCCAAGTGCAGCAGGAGCAGGATCCTCTCTGGGGCCATCAGAGCCCCCCTTGCTCCCTGGCCTGCTGGGACACAGCTTTGCCCTTGCCTGGCTGAAAGAGGACAACCTTTCCTGGAAGCCCTAAAAGCTCATGTTCAATTTCTCACAAATTTTCCTACTAAAGTCATGTTGTTTTTCTGAATTTTTATGTTTTAAAACACAGCGTCTGGCAAAGAAAGTTAAAAATCTAACCACAATTTTCCTGAACAGTGCCCCCAAGCAAAAACCTACTGTGTTCAAACTTGACTTCAAATCTCCACTATCTAAACAAGCTTTTTTCTTTAGTGCCTAGCACTGACGAAAAGGCTGCTGCGCCAGCTCAGCTGCCGTCCCGCTGCCTCCGGAGGGAGCGAGCTCTGCCCCGGCTGCAGCTGGCGCGGGTGCGTCTGGGGTAATTCGAGGGCAGCGTTGTAACAAAGGTGTTAATAAACTGTACCTGGGATTAGATAGGGACCCACTCTGCGTATTTACTCCCAGATAGGAGCGCCGCTGCCCTTACAGCTGTTTTCCCCTGTGCAAAGCGAGCATGAAGTGCCCCAGATGAGAAGGGAAGTCATTTAAATCCTCTTGCAAATAGTTGACTGGGAAGCTGGGTAGCTGCGAGCCAAGCTGGACAGCTGGGTGCATCTCCACAACCAGTTATTTTGGTGATCTCTGGAGGTATGACCCCAGTGTGCATCAGTGTGGGAACAGGCTTGCACACCAGCCTAGCTCCTCTGCACACTGCTTGGACAGGATCAGCCCCAAATCCTTGGGAAATGACAGAGAAAAGGCGTGCAGCTCCCTGCCACTGATGACAGCACAACGACACTGCGGTGTGGCTGGGTTTAGCCCAAGCACAAGCCTTTCCCCTTTTGCCAGACCCACTATTGCCCATCACATGGATAATTCATAGCAGAAGCGGTCCAATCCACCGCAAAGCCCCAAAGGGACCTGTCAAGCCAGGGCTGCCATCAGCACCGAGCTCTGCTTCCTTCACCTCCTGCTTCCTTCCAGCCAGGGTGTAGGCAGCACCCAGATGGTCTTAGGTCTGGATGAGACCAAAGCCTCATCCCATGGTGGGGGGCGGGACCCAGCAGTCGCAGGATATGGCCACGTCGGTGCGAGCCCCTTCCAGCTGGTCTGAGCCAGTGCACAGGGCTGCAGGCGAATGCTGGTGAACTGTAGTGAACAGAGGTGAGCGATTTGCCAGGAGGGCAAAGGAAAGTGCAGGGTAATCCTGAGGGAAGGAAATGGGGAGAGAGCAGCTGAGCATGTGCATCACTGGGGTCTCTGCCAGGGTGCTTTCTGCCCTGTGCACGAGCGTTTCAGGCACTGTGAATTAAGAGAATCAATTAGAGAGTATGACAAAGCTATAGCAACAAGTCCACGTCTTCTGGGAAAGCCTCAGAGCCTGCTATCAGCTTGTCAGGAGGATGAATTAGTAGGGAATCAGCATGCAACGGTGTAATCAAAGCCTGCCTTGTTTTAAATCACAAGAAGGGCAGAGTTAATACTCTATGTCACTTACCAGTCTGATGTCCCTACCTGCTAAATCTCCCCTCTCAGTATTTGCAGGGGAGAAGAGGAAGTTAATCTACACCACGCTCTGGGAACAGCTACAGGAAGCTTCTTGCGAAGCACAAGATCAGTATGTGCAAGAGAAGACCATGAGTGGCTGCAGTTTGCAGGTCCCATCTGCACCTGGGTTTTCTCCCTTCAGGAGGACCGTTCCCCAGGTCAGTCACCCACCAACTCCCTGCAATGAGTCACAAGAAGGTGCGTGAGCCCAGGAGGCCAGCTCTGCAAGGCAGGAGACTGCGGTGGTGGGGAGAAAGAGCTTGCTCAGCTGGGGAGATCATGCTACGGCCAAAGTGTGAACAGTTCCTGAAGGAGCTCAGCTCCACATGCTCAGCTTTTTGGGGGAACGTGGTGGGGCCAAGTGTGCTGCAGAGAGGTCCACACATGGGAGAAACAACAGTCCAAGGAAGGGATTCAAGCAATGCAGCATATTGCAGGAGAAGAAGGAGTGGAAGATGATCATTAACTCTTTGGCAGGAGAGCTGCTAGAAGTGTCCTGGAAAATGGGTACAAAGAGCCTGGGAACTGCTTCATCCCAGTCCCCAGCACCAGGAGCAAGACCTTGGTGGGAGGACTTACCTCTCTTGGAGGGATCTGAAAAAACAAATTACTGCTAAAACAAGCCTTGATGTGGAGAGAGCATTTTGTTCCCAGCGAGGGAGTGATGCACAGTCCAGCCCATGGGGGTAAAATATGTCAGATGCTCAGGGCGATTGCTCAAACTGAGACAGGACTGCCATAAATGTCTGTGAAGTGCTGGGGAGGAATGCTGGAGAGGGGAGGAATTACAGCTACCCAAATGACTGTTCAGCTACAGCCATTGCAAAATTATACTGTTTAGAGAGAGTTTATTGCCTTCGAAATTATACGAGCCCAGACAGCAAGGCATGGATGGCTGCAACAGTCACAGCTCAGCCAGCAGGTCAGGAGAAGAGACAGTTCCCCTCTACTCAGCACTGCTAAGGCCAAGTCTGGATATTATGTCCAGATTGGTCCCCCTGATAAACGAGAGAGGTTCACAAACCAGAGTGATCCTGGAGGAGGATGTGAAGATGGTTGGAGACTAATGTTCGTGACAGAAGAGGAGGGTGAGTGATGGGTTTGTTCAGCCTGAAGAAGAGAGCAGAGGAGATCTACTTACTGACTTCATCGCTATTGAGGAGATAGAGCCAGACAGGCACCGAGAAAGGGCAAGAGGCAATGGACACAAGTTGGAACAAGGGAAACTCCAGTTAGAGCCATGGACATCATCCTTCTCTGTGGGTGGACAGCTGGTGGGCTTACCATCCTTGGTCACCATCCATCACAGTGATGGCCCTGAGCAACCTGATCTGGCTTTGGCGTTAGCCCTGCCCTGCACAGGAGTTGGACTATGAACTCCCAAGGTGCCTTCCAACTGATACCTTTTTGTGATTTCTGCTTTGTTAGGGGGTTAATCTACAACATAACTGTGGATGCACTCCTGGAGACGGGGGCACATTTGGCTGGCCACTCCAATTGAGGCTGTGCTGCACCAATACCCCTTCGGAGGAACCTGGCTGGGAGGGAAGGTGTGAAATGGCAGATGATGCAGAGAAGCATCAAATCAGATATGACTAAAAGTAGAGGTGCACCAAGTATCTTTAAACTCCATTTTCCCCCTCTGATACCTTTCTCCAACTACTGTTTACAAGTCTGTCAAAAATGTATTAGCAAAGCTGCCATGGATTTCCAAAGGGAGAAAAGAAATGCATGAACGTAAGCTAGCCAGCAGAGTGGTCAGCTCTAGAGCCAGAGACCAATCCTTTCTGTGGAGAGGCATATCCAGCACTGCATTGCAGGTCCAGGTTCACCTGAACCGGATCGCTAATCAATGCTTGTCATCCTGGTTTTAGGGTGCTAGCAAGCTGCAGAGCATGACAGCTGAGAGGTGGAGGGGGAGAGCATCTAAGGATGGAAGGAACTCCAAGAAACAAGAACCGAGCATGAAGTTTGGAGAACATCTAATGTCAACATTTCCCTGGTTGGGTCCCATGGCCTGCGGCTGCCCTGGCTCCACAGCAGACTAAGAACTGCTGCCACAGGTGCTAAGCAAGACCTAGTCTTGCACCAAGGCAGCCAGGAGACATCCGAGGTGGCCATCAGTGGTGACACTAATGCTTTGTAGCTGATGTAGATCCTCCTCACTGAGGGCTACTGTCCAACTGCAGTTACTGTTTGCCATGGTGCTGGACTTGGGGCTGATGTGTGCATTGTCATGCTCAATGCAGGAGGGAAACAAGGCCCTGAAAAAGTCCAAGGGGTAGAGAGATCTGGAGTGATGGAGCCCTGTCTGCAGGATAATGGCCAGCCCTGGGTGGCATACAGCTGCTGTGGTCCGCTCCACCTGCCAAAGCACTTGCACCCTGCTCCTTTCCCTTCTGCCTGGCAAACATCAGAGCTTAGGGGCACATGGAGGCTGTGGTGCATCTCAGGGGTCAAGAGCTTGAGCACCCCGGAGTGGAGCAGTGTCTGCTCCTCAAGCTGCAAGGATCAGAGTACAGCATGTGTGGGGCTGGGAGAGCAAAAGAAAGTGAGACCACCACTGCCTTGGTGTCCCCTGTGCATGGCATTCAGGGGTGACTTGGCTGACCAGGAAGCATGATCCTCAGCTGGATCACCCCACGCTGAAGCTCATCATGCTCCTGCAGAGCTCCAGCTTCACCAGCAACTCGGAGGAGAGCTGTGCCGCATCGGCTGTGAGCAAACCATGCAATCTGAGATGTGGCGATGGGCCAGATGTACACAGCTATGTGGTAACTGGTACCCTTGGAGTGCTGTCCCAGTGCCTGGCGTCACCAGGGCTGCTCTGGCAGTGACACTCAAGGACTTCAAGGTATACATGAGAGGTCAGCAACTGAATGAGATCCTGCATCAAACAAGTCACTGGGCAACTCTTCAAGGCTGTTTTGCTGAGGTTTTGTTATCATGCAGCATCAGTAGGACATCATCATTCCAGGTTTTCACCTGGACATTGTGGGAAAGCTATGCAAGAAGTTTTGCACTGATGCCAGTAGAGCAAGCCACCCTGATGCTATTCTTGAGAGAGCTCAAAACCTTGGGGCCTTGGCAAAAGAGGACAGCTGCCTCCAAGAATGTAGACCAAGGCACTAAGAGACACAATGCAGGCTCTCCTGTCCCTGATGAGCTGTGGGATGAGCAGGTCCCCAGCATGCTGGGCTTGGGTGATTTGTGTTGCTGAGGGAACAATGCAGTCACCCCTCTGACTTTGCAGGAGAGAAGGAGGGAAGCTTTCAGGAGGCCCTGGACAAAGCCTCATGCAGCCATCCAGCCCCGAGTGCTGCTGCATGTCCTGGACATAACCTTGGGCACAGTCAAGGACGGGAAGGCAGGACTCCCACTCTAGGCTGGATTGCCAAAGGTTGAGTGTTGGCTGCCCACAGGGTTATTGCTGCTCTACAGCGTGGACAGGGTCTGACCATGAGGGTGCTGCAGCTGGGTGCAGTCACTCCAGATCTCATGGGAAGGTGGAGGAGGGTTAAGCTACACATGAAGAGAGGAGGATCTTCTCATCTGGCTCCATGGCCAACAGCCCAGCATCAGCTCTTTCTCCCTGAAACCTCCCAGGATGGTGGGTTTTGACCATATTGCACATCACAACCCAGTAGAGAAGAAGAGGATGACAGTTGACAGCAAGTACCTGGATGGGCAGTCGGGCTCAAACAGCCTCATACCTTCAAAGAGCTGGGGGTGTCCATGAGACACATGTCAGCAAGGGGGTTCTAGGACTCACCTGTACTCCAGGCTCATGCACTCGAAGAGCCGGGTGAGGGTCGGGTCGATGCTGCGGGGATCAGCCGGTTTGGGCTCGGTGCGGTGGTGACGCCGTCGGGGCAGCGAGTCACTGTGCGGGGATGACACCATGAAGTGGCCACTGTGGATGACCTGGGAGTGGTTCTGCACTCCGGCACTGGGTCCTGTGCCACCCGCAACTGCATCCTCGGAGTCCGAGTCAGAGTCAGAGACAGGGCATGGCCCAACCGAGGGCTCTGGGAAGGGTCCCGGGATCCCCACCTGAGCTCCTGCCATTGCCCAGCGGTTGCTGAGGATCCCTTATCAGCTCGCTTCAGCGCTGTGGTCCACGTCCTGGTTGCACTGGAGCCCTACGGGTGTTGCACCGGCATCAAGCACATGCCGTTGGGCTCCCCAGCATAGGACATCCACACCGCACCTCCTCCTCGGGGCCGCTCGCCCCACCCCGGCCCACACTGTCTCTTCCACGCTCCAAGTTTCAGCTTTCGGTTTGCCGGCGTGACTTGCCACCAGCCCTATTTATAGTGGTGGCGGCTGATCCCGCCCATGGCACACCATCAGCCAGGCCACAGCACCCTGCCACCGGCCACCGGCCACGGGAGCTTCAGCTCTTGCAACGTGCCTGACAGCCCTGGCTTTTATTTCCCCTGCAAATCTGGGGAGGAGCAGCTGTGGGTTCCCTGTCCCCCCCCTCACCAGTGGCCATGGGTTCGCTGGCAGTTGGCTCTGTTTACCCGGAGTTAATCACTGCTCCCGGCATGCTGGCGTGGAGAGGAACGGGTGGTATTTACCTAGTGCCTCTGCCCTAATGTATCTCCCTGCACTTCCAAGGGAACAAATACAGATTAAGGGACACAAACAGGTAAAATTATAGCAACGGGCACCCAGCTCAGCAGAAAGCATGCCGAGTCACTGAGCCATGCGGCAAGCTGAGAAACAGCCTGGGCAAAAGCTTGCTCTGAGGTGTGACCCAGCAGGAGAGGGGATGCAAACACTGAATGCAAGAGAGGACAATGAGCTCAGATGCAGTGGGATTTACACACCTTGTAGTCATGCAGCCTTTAAAATGGATGGATTAGCTTCACCTCTGAGGTGCCCTGAGGGATGCGGGCACGCAGGGCTTGATGCGCCAGCCCCCTCCCCTGCTCCGTGCCAGCTGATCTTTGCTAAATACTGAGAACTCTTGCCAGGGTTTATCATGTGCCATGCCAACCAGACCTGTGTCACAAGCATCTCCTTGCTGACCAGAGTCGCAGAGGGACAAAGTAGATAAAATTTCAGGCTTAAATCACATCTTTTCTCTGTAGTTTCTGGCAACTTTCCCCAGCTCCACAACCTGGCACAAGCACACATGCCTGGAGAGCACCCAGGCACAGCTTTTAGGCACCTCTGATGAAAGCGTGGGATAAACAGTAGCATAAAGTTAACATAGATGGTCATAGGCATCTGAACTTTAATCCAGCTTGCAGGGGGAGCAGAGCACCCTCCATACCACACAGGTGGGTCCTGCTGATGCTCCAGAGGAGTGAGCAGCCATACAGGGTATTTTTCAGAGCTGGAAGAAGAATGTGCACTAACAGTTGTTTTGGCTCATTTTCACACTGATTGGTGCAAACCCCACTTAGGAACCATTAGCTTTGTCTTTCAGCCAGATTTGCATTGCTCCGTAGCTCTCTTTCCTCCCTCTGTGATTCATTACAACCATGTCAGCCTGTCCCAAGCTGCCTGTCAAGATGCTGAAGAGAGAAGTAATTTTAAAAGTACTGTCTGCAGACATTTTAAAGCAATAATGGGCACGTGGGTGTCCTGGGAACCTAAGAATTAGGCAAGCCACAAGAGAAACAAAGATATCAGAGATAGGCAGGCTTTTTGGGAGTGCTCCTCTGTGCAGGGCCATGCTGAGCAAAAGGGAGTTTCCAGGTTTTTGCCCAGGACCATTTGCTATCTGGTCACTGGCTGCAGGCAGACTTTGGTTCTCTGGGACAACGTATGTCTGAGGGAAGCAGAGAAATACATCAGTAAGGCATTTAGGGACATCATAACTCCCTCATCCTTGGTCCAGCACCTCTTGTGCTGCAGAAGAGAGAAATCTCATGGGCAAAGGGCACCCAGCCTGGGGAAGGAGGTTACAGACCCCACAGAGGAACATTCCCCAGCAGACAGTGGACCAGAGCAAGGATCCGACACAGGAACAGGCAGGCTGCAGTGCTGAGGGATTTTGTAACTGGCTCTTTGGATCCTAAAATGTGCAATGCCAGCTACAGCCATACGGATGTAACACAGTCTTGACGAGAGCGCGGCAAGGGAGTTGTGGTCCTGAGTGCAACGCAAGATAGATGTCCCAAAATGTGCAGTGTCACATGGGAAGTTAGAGATCAGAGTCCCCAGAGCAGTTCTCCAAAATGATCCCAACACCGTGCACAGAGGCAGGGAGAAATGGTCTCTGTGTCTGGGAGGAGAATGATATTGGGACAGTGAGGTCAGATTTATTAGTAGCGGAAGAAACTGGGAGTCGATGTGACCTGCAAACGCAGAGAGATCTCCATTTGGCCCAGACAGCGCTGGGACCTTGGCATGTGCAGTCAGAACACTGATGGATGGGGATGGGTTGGACCGAAACCTGAAGGGTATTCAACAGATGCAGAGGAGCATACAGCTCCCAGCTTAGTCCTTCAAGATGGGTACGCTTTGAAGTCCTAAAAATTCAAAATCCTAAAAAAAACCAACTGGGACTGCAACTGCTAGCGTTGCTATGAGGAATAAGATAGTGAGGAGAAATATATTGTGAAAGCGTTATTATCAACCAAGCAGCAAAGTTGGTGGCCTGAATATGTCATGTTCAGGGAGACAAGAGAAATAGTATGGGTAGAAACAGTGGGAATCATCCACTGAGAGCTTGTTAAAAGTAGGTTAAATGGAGCAGTGAAAAGAGTAAAATGTAGGGAGGGCATTTACAGACATTGTGGTGAAGGTTTGGAATAAATATAATTAACTTAACTACATCCAGATACTGAGAGGGTCAGAAGAGCCAGCAGGGACCTGAAGAGAAAAGACTATTGGATGCCATTTAGAAGGTGGAAATCACCTTCAAAAACAAGAAAAATAGAAAGCATTATGAATTTCAGCCAGTGGAATATAAAAACACAAAAGGCAGGCCAAAAATAATTTGAGAAAGACGAAAACTTGTTCACAGCTATCAGAAATGGAAAGTCTGCCAGAGCAGCCGTAGGCTCTGTAGAAGATGAACCAGGGATGGTGAGGGCAGGGAGAGCAGAGGGAGGAGCACTGCATGAATTCACTGCAGTGCTGGCCGTGAGGAACATGCCATGCCAAGGCTGCCGTGCCATGGGAGCAGCGGTGCAGAGGGTTTCCACCTCTGAGCCCTTGTGGGCTTGGTGGCAGGAAACAAAACTGAGAAGTCAGTGCAAAGAAGTCACAGTCCTCATCCATCAGATGAATAGCTCCAGACCTCCAGGACCAGAGACCATCACCAGGGAGCCCTCGCCAAACAACCAGGACATTTCAGATCTGCTGACAGCAGGCTGCAACATGTTACTCGCCTACCAAGGGAATGGAGGTGGCATAGACAGCGACTGTTTTTGAAAGGCTGAGTCTCTCACCTAAGGATCTCCAGAGTCAGAGGTCTCATTTCTGCACCTAGTGAAGTGGTAGAAATTGTAACAAACATGGAATTTGTGGGAACTCATGGATAAATACAGTAATTTGAGGAAGATTCAAAATAGCTTTTTAGAGGAAAGTCATGGCTCAGAAATCTGTTACAGTTGTTGGAAGGAGAGGCAGTGTGTGTGGACAACAGTGATCTGATGAATATAATGTAGTCCAAAAAAGCTTTTAAGATCTATCACAGAATTTTCAAAGACACTGAGCTATTACAAATCAATAACTTGCAAAGCTGGGAAGCAAAGATAAGACTGGTAAATTGGTAAATTTTCACAATGCAGGGAGATTGCCTATTGGATGCTACAAGTATCTCTACTGGGGCTGGATTTTTCAGTGTATTCATAAGTGATGGAGAAAAGCCGGTAAATAGCACAGTGACAATATTTTCTGGTGGGGAAAATAGTTCAGAACAGCCATATCTAAAGGTGGCTGGAGAAAGCTGCAGAAGGATTTCAGGCTGCAGAGTCAGTGGGTGATAAAACAGCAAATGAAATTCAGTGTTGATAAGGATAAAGTGATGTACATCCCTAATTATATGCAGTGGTGGACTCTAAATCAGCTATTACCATTCCAGAGGCAGATCTGAGGGCAATTGTAGGCAATTCTCTGAAAATATCAGCTGAAGATTCAGGAGCAATTAACAAGTAGAAAGGCTTCAGAAATTGTGAGGAAAGGAATGGGCTTTCAGCAGAAAACATCACTTGCCGCTGTACAAACCAGAGGGTGCTCACAGCTGTGTGCAGTTTTGGTGTCAGGCTCAGAAAAAGATGCAGAAGAGCTGGAAAAAGGTCACAGAGATGAGGAAGTTGGGTGATAAGAGATGGGAATGGTATCCCTGCAAGAAAAGGCTGCATAGGTCAGGACTGCCTGTGTTAGAAAAGAGGTGAATGAGGTGGTAAGCACTAGAGATGTAGAACTAATCCAGCAGGAACAGAGAGTGGTTAGAGAATGGTTATTCAGCACTTTTCACAACACGAGAGCTAGGGGTACCAGGCAAAGGAATGGCCAACAGGTTCATCTCAGGATGCTGTGAAACCAGAAGTCTAAATGGACTAATAAGGAGTTAGAGAAACTGATGGAGGACTGGAACTATTGAAATTCATGGTCCATGTACTCTGTGTGTACAAGGAAAGGCTGACTCATGGGAACTCAGGACACAGGTACAAGCTCAGTCTCCTGTTGCATAGACAGGAGTTGGTGAGCACAGGCTGAGACCTTCCAAACCCTCAGGGTGAGCAGCATCTCCAGCTTGTCATAACCATCTGCATTGACCATGGAGATCTGTTTCATACACCCGTGCAAGAATCTGCAGAGAAAGTCTTTGCACTTTCCCTCTTTGGCTGCAAATGCATAAAAGATCTGCAAAACCCCCAAATTACATCTTTCTATCATTCCTTTTTTCCCTGTAAAGATATCCAACCTGCCCTCTGTCTCTCACCTAGGATACAAAGAAATAGCAGTACTGTGGAGGCTGGAGTCCTTCAGAGCTTCTCCCACCCTTCACTGCCTCACTGAAGAGAAGCGGATGCCTGGGGCAAGCAGGAAGGCACTCCGCCATCTCCGGCTTTGAGTGCTGTAGTGCTGCCTTTCCCTGTCAGCAGCACACTTCCCCCTCTCCACTCCCAAAATAGTAATAGCAGAAGATAGCCTAGGATCTGTATTCCTAAACCCCATCATCCCTCCTTGTGCAAGCTCACCACATTTTCTAGAAGACGATTCTGAGACCCACATTTTCCATCAGGAAGCGGATGAAATTCCTGTAGGTAGGCTCCAGCCCAGACACCAAATGGTGGCCAACAGAGGGGACTGGATTAAAGCTAAAGGATTAGACTGCAGGAAGCTGGCACACGAAACATGGATGCAGTCCAACTAGCAGTGCCTGCAGTGGTTCTTGCTTTGCAGGGGTGGGTGAAGGAGATGGTGCCATGCTGGTGGTCTTGCCAGATTTCCCATGGGGTCACTGGCTCTTCTTCATCAAGATAGTTGAAGAATGGAGGAAGAAACTGAAATGTCTTGTCATGGGATCACTGTGTGCACTTCCCTCTGGAGCTGAGGCTCTTCACCAGGAGCTGGCATGGCCATGCCTTAATTTCTGGGACCACCCAAGCCATTCTCAGTGCTGCTGTGTGAGGCCACAGGTGGTGGCAGGAGGGAAATCCTGACAAAGGTGTTGATGAAACACAGCCCCATGTCCGAGTCTGAGGACCCCTAAGTGATGGCAATTCCAGTGTCATGACGGTGTGGTCATCTGCAGTCTTGCTGTGGAAACATTCCTTTGGGAAAGCTGGATCTCCAAATTGCTGCACCAGAAACCACGCACACCCAAACAGCTCAGAACCAGACACAAAGTGCCTGTTGTTGCCTGTTTCTTAGGATTTTCTGCAAGAAAAAAAAAAATCAACAACTATTCCAGAAGCCATTATCGTCCCAGAGCTCAATTAGTAGAGGTTGGAGGAGGTGGAAGCCGGAGGTACTGCTGCAGTTTTGCCACCTAGACTGCAGCCTGTTGGCTTGGTGCTGTGTTACAGGGGTCAAATTTAAGGCTTTAATCTTACGACACACTCTAAAGTCACTTGGTCCAGGTACCAAGGCAAGATCTCCTTCGGTCTAGCCAAGTCACTTCACATGACCTTTCCACACCACCAGAAAGGGCTCTGAGGACTGCTTGGGAAACACATGGCTGTCGGGTCCAGATAAAGCTTTTCTGCTAGAAACACAGAGCTCACAATTACGAGCAGTGAAAGTGAAACATGGCCTTAATGAGAACTAGCAGGCAAAGGAGAACAGCTTTGTCACAATCACTGGTGACTTTTGCTCTTAAAATGTGAAGATGCATGACCCGTCATGGGGATCTGACCCTGTTTCTGTCTCTGTCTGCTGCTGGAAGCGCTCTCTCCTCGGTGAGCGAGGCCAGCTGGGCAGGACTGACACTTGTCAC
>NW_009625689.1:0-13963 GCF_000690535.1 Cariama cristata | reverse complement strand
TGTCCCAGTTGTGGCAGTCCTGCCATATCATGCCTACACCGCGTCATTCCTCTGCTTTCTCTGCCTGTAATTGGGGCCAGCCTTTGCTTGCCCTGAGCGTGTAGGTGCCCATGGAGCTGGATTTATCGATCTGGGCAGGATTTGACCAGGTTGCTGTGAAATGAGGGATAAAGACAACCCGCAAAAGGCAAATTTAGGAACTGGAAACACAGCTCTGTTCCCCAGCAGGCAGACAGGCACAAAGAAAACTGAGAAGCTATTTCAGCCATGGCAAGAGGTTGTGTATTCCCTCAAGCCCACAATGAGGAGACCCCCAGGGATGGAGTCCCTGTGTGCAAGGCAGATGCATGGCACAAAGCATCGGCATCACACCATGCTGTGACTGCCTCTGCTTGGGTGCCAAGAGGCAATCTTCACACAGACATCCCTTGATGTGGCCTTGGGAGGAACCAGGGCCAAGGGTGCGCTTGCAGGGAGGGGAAGTGCCAAGTGCGGAGTAGAAGTGGGTCAGATCACAAGGTAACAGCTAAAGGAAAGAAGCAAAAGCTTTCAGGGGAAGGTAGAGTATCAGCTTCTTCTCCAAAAGAGATGGTGGCATCGCAAATAATCCTTTGGAAAAGGTTGGGAAACCCAGTTCAGAGAGAGCTGGTTGTATTCCCTCTGCCTGGAAAGAAATTTTCTGCTGTATATCCATGCACTGAGATTCTTGGTGCTTTCTTCCCCAGATGGCCTTGCTCACACTCTCCTGTGTGTACAGCCTGTGCTGACAGGCACTCACCCCTCCTTACAGCAGTAGGAGACAGCCACAAACATGGAAGAGAAAATTGCAGCCTGCAGCTGGACTCTAGGCAATATTTGAACAGAGGCTGTAGTGAGGTGGGTGTTGGTCTCTTCTCCGAAGTAACGAGTGATGGGATGAGAGGAAATGGCCTCAAGTTGCGCCAGGGGAGGTTTCGATCAGATACTAGGAAGAATTTCTTCCCCGAAAGGGTTGTCAAGCATTGGAAGAGGCTGCCCAGGGAGGTGGTAGAGTCACCATCCCTGCAGGTATTTGAAAGGCGTGTAGATGTGGTGCTTAGAGACATGGTTTAGTGGTGGGCTTGGCAGTGCCAGGTTTATGGTTGGACTCGATAATCTTAAAGGTCCTTTCCAACCTAAACGATGCTATGATTCTATTCTATGATTCCATTTCTGGGCTCTCCTTGCCTGCCAGACTTCCTTCACACTGGAAGCTGCCTGGCAAACCCTGGGGTGAGAGCACCCTCTAGGGACCAGGAGAAGTGTAGGCAATGAGACTCTGCAATTCTCAAATCACTTCTTCTCACATTTACTTTGCATTTTAGGTGCATCTCATGACGGTGACGGGTGCTAGCTTGCTTGCCCAGAAAGAAGACCCTGCTGGAGAGGGGTAGTTTGCCACACCACATCTCTCTTACTATGGACAAGCTGTCTGAGCCTCTCCAGAGAGAGCAGAAGAGACCTGAGGATACACAGGAGTCCTAGAGTTTGTAGAAAAAGCAAGGCATCACTTGACAAAAGTCACACTCTTTAGGGATAACAAAAGGACATGGTACAAAAGAGACTTTTCTGCATCTAGCTGAGGAGATTCACTGTGAGGATGGTTATCCGATGGCATCATCCTTTCTCTTGTGGAAGGGGAACGTGGTGAAGGGAACACAGTGCAGGTGGGTACACAACTATCGGGTCCTGGAGGAGAGGGCATTAGCAGAGGGTCACTTTAATCACGTCTCCACATCTATCTCAAGGCAAGAGTAAGCTAAAAAAAACTGATTTAGAATGCTAAAAAAAACATTTTCTAAATGCAACAAGAAATTCCCAAGCTTGACAGCTGAGAACATTTTATTTAAGTTATTATCTCCTACACTGAGCATAGTCTTCGTTCTGAGCTGGCAGCTGCCTCCTCTTGCCTGTCATGCACCTCATGACTCACTGCAAAGGGGGCCTGAACAGGAGGTGGTAGGCGGCAGGGAGAGAAATATGGCTTTAAAAGGCAGACATGCAAACCCAGTAAAACCATAGTGTTAAAAAACACCCCACACAAGCATAACAAGATAATAAAAGATGTGTTTTCATCAATTTTGATTTGCTAGCCCATATTTCTTTATTTATGAGGACGACAGCTCTCATCTCACTGAGCCAAAGAGACTCTCGAATTCACGTGCCATTCTGGGCACTTTTAGCACATTAATACCGCAGTGGCTGGAAGCTGACATGGATGGCATCTGCTGATGTGCGTCTTCCCTCAAAGAAGAGAGCGTATCGAGCCTTTCAGGAAAAACGTAAAGCCATGATTTTTGTGGGAAATGCTGCTTTGCATTGGCGGGTTGATGGTCTAAAGGATGGATTAGTTGTGTCCATAGGCTTGACCCTGGCAGACACGATAGATCCTGCTTGAAGACTTCTGCATTTTCTGAGCTGTAATGTTGAGTCCTGACACAAAGCAATGCAAATGTTGGTCTGTTCACTTACCTGCTGATACCTCGTGCCAGAGCTCTTCTGAGCCCTTCCTATGCTCCCTCACTTTGCTCTTTCCTACTGGTTCAGCTCTAAGTCCCTCCTTCACAAACAAGACCTCTCATGCACAGTCTTAAAATCCCTAAAGACATAAAATACCTCACATAGCTCAGCTTTCCTGGGACGTGTTAGGTATACATGAACTGTGCTAAGCCTGCAGCCTTTCTTGTTAAGCCTGACTTTGGTAAGCCTGCCAGCCTTTTGTGTGCTTCAGCTGTTGGAAAGACCAGGCAGTGTTTGGGGGAAATGGCCTCAAGTTGCACCAGGGGAGGTTTAGATTGGATATTAGGAAGGATTTCTTCACTGAAAGGGCTGTCAAGCACTGGAACAGGCTGCCCAGGGAAGTGGGGGAGTCACCATCCCTGGTGGTATTTAAAAGATGTGTAGATGTAGTGCTTAGGGGCATGGTCTAGTGGTGGTCTTGGCAGTGCTAGGTTAACAGTTTGACTTTATGATCTTAAAGGTCTTTTCCCAACCTAAATGATGATTCTATATCATCCAAGTATGAGCAAGAAAGAAATTCCAGTAACAGCTGATAAACTCTATCTCCACGTTCACCAGGAGAAAGGGGCCTTGGATTCCCGTCTTATTGATGGAGGACCTCCTCCTCTTTGGTTTCAATGGCTGCAATACCTGCAAGTGAAGATACCAAAAAGCACCGTTTATGAACACTTTGTGTTTGCTGAACCCTGGTTCAGAAGCCAGGGCCCTCCTGGTGTCTTTGCCTTTCTTTTTGAACAAGTGTTGATGAACTTTCCTCCGACCATCATCCTTTCCTTCTGCCGCTTGCCCAGTTTGCTTAGCCCCTGCCTGTGCTTGTGCAGGAGCTCCAGCTCACTCGTCCTTTCCTCCAACATTGCCAGGGAATTTGAGGTTCTTCCAGGATTTTGAGCAGTGAAAGGGTGGCCCTTGCCTCTCAGGGCAGACAATTCGCTTCCATTTGCTTTTATCCAGGCCTGTTACAAGGATTTTGCTTTCCCCTTCCCATTTAAGACTGAGCCAGCAGCAGACTGTGTCCCCTTTCCCACCCTGTTGTTGGGATCCATGCAGGCACTGCTTAACCCCGAAGAGTTCACCTGAGTAGGGACCATCCCCGCATCAGTCTGAATAAGACTGTCAAGGTGGCAAACCACTGGTGTGGGGCACAGCAAGCAGGAGGATGCTGATGCTCTCCTGCATCCCTCCAGCAGCAGCCAGGGCCCGGTGTGGCATTTGTTGCTGAGCAGAGCAAGCTGATAACAACCACCTGCCTCAGGAAACTGCCTCCTGACCCCAAATCTGCATGCAGAGAGAATGGAGCAAGTGAAAAGGATCTTCCTGACCCCTGCCAGTGACAGCTGGTGCTCTGAAATGTGCTATTAATTAAAATTCACCATGTATGAAGCAAAGAAAGATGGTCAGCAAAGGCTGGGATGTGCCTGCGTGGACTTTCTGCTTCCATGCAGAAATCACAGATTTGCATCTGGCCATTAAACCAGGAGACCACTGGCCTCTTCCCCTACTAAAAATCCTAGACCACCACTAGCCCCTGCACTGTTCCATGTGGTTATGGTTTAAATCTCATTGTGCGAACAAGGTCCTGCAGCACATCCCACCTCTCCTAGTTGTGACCGTGGTGCTCTGCAGGGAGGGAAGAGGCACGCAGAGGTGATCAGGAGATGCCATGGGGAGCAATGATGACACCTACATGGCAGAAAACCCAACCCTGCAGCCCCACTGGCAGCTGGGGACAGGAATGGGCAGAGAGACTTTATGGAAGGTGGCCTTGGTCTGAACTGTGAGACACAAACATCTCACGGTTCTCAGCAGGCAGAGCCCCTTCCCCATGGCTGTCTGTGACCAGGGGACCTCCAGGGCTGGTGTCTCATTCCCCTGGGAACCCAGCATGGCACCTTCCCGCATCTGGGTAGCTCCTCTCTCCCCTTCAGAGCACGTCTTCTGCTCCCCTGTGAGCCCAAAGGACAACATGAGACACAGCAGGTACAACATAACCACACGTCACCTACCTGCGACATCCCGATTTCCTCCTAAACAATGTGACCACTGACTGGCAGAAGAGTAAAAAGGAAAACAGATATGCATAAGCACTGGACCAGTGTGTAAACTTGTCATTGAGAAATAAATTGCTTAAAAAGGAGGGATTCCATGGCTAGCCAATGTGGACCAAGAAATACAATCCTCTGGATGGCTTCATGGCTGCTGGTGAGCAGCAGACATGTTGTGCAGCGATGCATCTGCTGCCTCCAGCTGCCAGTGAGCTGAAACCTGGAAGCTCGCTCTGCAAAGAGCCGCAGCAGGTTCAGGGATGGAGGGGCATGCTGCTCATTACTTTCCATCTTCCAAAACCTGGACTTTATTGCCACAGATGAACAGATCAGCAAACCAAGAATGAAATTAAGTGTTTTTATGGTAGTAACTCCACACCATTCATTTAAACTGCTGTGATGATTTAACACTTGGTCTTCCCTGATGGGGAAGGAAAGTCCCTAGTCTGCCATGTGGACTCTGCATCTACGAAATTTCAGCCCAGAGAATGGCTGGGATTGTCAGGAGCCACCTTGCAGGTAGGGCAGGTTGTTGCTGATCTCATCACCGCTTCGTGCACTGCAAGTACTGCAAGTCCTCAGAGAAAATGGGCTTGACAAGTTCACAGTGTGTAGACACAGATATCATGGACAGTCTTTAGCAGAGACAGGTTTGAACATGGCTTTTGAAAGGTAGTGTTGCCACCAGACTGAGTGTGACAAGAGCTGTTCAGGGGGAATTTTATTTGAGTTAAAATTAAAAATGTTAGTCAAATTCTCTAACTATATGCCTTTTTCTCCATTATTCATATCCATATATAACAGTTGTACTGAGCTTTGGTACCTTCCCAGTGTCCTCAACACCTGCATATCAGCCGCGCTCCCCCTGCATGGAGGCCAAGCCATCCCCTTGGCCAGGTTCACGAGCATCGCCCCTTGGCACAGCATGCACAAGGTCACTGCAGGGAGATAGGTTCACAGGGACAAAACACAAGGACATTTGAGTTTGCCAGCATTACTGGCAAAATCCAGCTCTCCAGACGAATCCTTTGTATTCCAAACCCAAGGATGGAAGAAATAAGATGATACAGATGTCTTCACATCATCCTAGGGTCATTCTCCAAAGAGGCACTTCTAACACCCTTTTACTTTCAAGCCAGTGAATTTTCATATGCACTCACAGCATGTGCAGCCCCACAGCAACGTGGATGCCAGGTTTTATCAGTTCCGCAGAACATAATTTGTTTTACAATGCTACAACACTCGATTACAGCATCCTCTTTCCTCTGCCCATAGATAGGAAATATACTTGTCTCATGAAATACCCTCCCAGGTGTTAGGCAGCAAAGTGACCTTTCTTTCTACCCTGTTCTAATAATTTGGCTATGGCTACAGGCTTGGCAGGGTTCAGCCAAGCCCTGATGCAGCAGTTCCTGTTGTCCTATTTGCCACATCTGAGGGGCCTGCAGGTCCCCTCCAGGCTGGCTCTTGCCTCAGGATGGTCCAGCCCCATGGTCCTGCAGGGGCGAGAGGTGGTGGGTGTCCTGGGAGAGGCTCTGGCTCCTGGGGGGACCTGAAGCAATTCCTCAGCAGAAGCATGGACAACATGCCAGGAGGAAGCACTGTGTCTGTTAGCTGGAGTCACTAAACTTCCCCAAAAAGGGAAAACCAATTAAACAGCAGCTTGACATTGTCTTCTGTTGGCCATCACTGAGTGCTACAGTGAGAGGTGTGTGACTTGGCCCTAGGATAGGCGTCTCTTCGCTCCTCTCAATTCCCCGGTCATGGAAACACACTGCATATGGAGGAGCTTCCCTGCCCACTCCCCAGCCTATTAAAAAAAATGCTTCTTTCAGGCCAGAACAATTTCTTACCAAGTGGGGATCAGCAAAGAGAAGGGAAAGGACCCCTTCTCAAAGAGACCCTGGGGTGCCAAAGGAAAGGTGCTGTGGCCAGGTGCAGAGGCCACTTCCAGGTGCAGAGGTGGCCACAGCTCCCTACTTCTTGTCCACATGGGTACAAAAGAGGCCTCAGCACCTGCAGGATGCCCCACAGCTGTGACTGACCCCAAGGCAGGATTTCCCCTTGGTGACAGCTATAAGAAGATATTTCCTGGCCAGGAATGTGGAAGGGCTGGGGCTGAGCTGCTGAGCGGGGTTTGGCCGTTGCACACTTCTGCGGTGCACCTGTCGGTGCTGCAGTGTCAGCCCTGAGCCCTCGGCTCAGGAGCTACTGAAACCTGGTAACGGGGAAGGCATTGTTGGCTCTGATAGTGAAACAGTGACTGAAAATATATAACTATGTATATTTATGTTTGTGATGGCCATCTACTGCAGTGTCCCTCAAAACAGTACCTGAGGACTGGCTCTTTGGCACCGGGGACAGTCCTGCCCCCAGCACAAGCCTGTTCAGAGGGAAGGCTACTGACAGCCCCTCCTATTTGAGGAAGACCATCAACCCAAAAACATACTCCAGGCTCATGGGTACGGAGTAAAACCGGGAGCCTTTTGGTCCAGTTCAACAGCTCGCTGATGTTGGAAAGAAACAAGAATCCAGCTGGATTAACTCCAGGCTGGAGCCAGAAAAGGAGGGGTGACAGTGGCACATCTGGGGGATGCCTTGCCACTAGTGACAAAGAGAAAGGTCATCTGTTTTAGTGCCTCCACGGGGTTTGCACCCATTGCATGTGCTATGAGTCAGCAGCTGAGCAGCGCTCACTGCTGCACTGGGAGAGGGTCAGTGATGCTGGTGCTGTTTGGGGACATCCCCTGGCAGCCCTGCGTGAACTGTGGCATGTGATGGGGTCAGGGTTTTCCCACAGTAGGACCCCTGCGAGCTCACCAGGTGCAGCTCTGCCCACTCCACCAGGATCCTACCTGCCTGGCAGGGACACGGACGTCACCTCACCACCAGGCAGATGGCCATCTCCATTGGAGGTGATTGACTGAAATCAGTTAGGGAAAACTGTGACAGAAAGTTTAGCACAGTCTCCTTGGAATATATCAAAGTAGTGTCAGTCATCCAATAGCATAAGTAACATAAGCTGTGTTGCACAAAGAGGAGCGCTAATGGGATACTGCTTTATGCAGGAGACAGTTTGATGTATCTGGGCCACTGCTAACTAAATCCTCCCTGAAGTCCCCTCTCTGTGGCTCTTCGAGCTCCAGGATTAATCAGCTCTCTCCTTTTTATCTGAAAGACATGAAGCCATCAGCTGCCTGCAGCTCCGAATGCAAAGCACCGCGGGAGCCCATGTTACCCTCTAGGGAGCATTGCTGGGGACAGCACAGTGGCAGCCTCAGTCACTTGCCCGGGGCTGTGTCCTGCTCTCAGGTCCTGCTTTATTTATGGTGGCTCCTGCCTGCACGATGCTCAGGGAGCCGGTGCTGAGCCTGGCCTTGTGTGGTCCAGCAGGCACTGGGGTGCAGGGCAAGCCCCGATTTTGGTTCCTGACAGCTACCTGAGATGCAGGGGAGAAGCACGTCATGACCCTCATGGCCAAAGTCACATTTAGGATCATAACTAAGGCTCATCCCGACTTTGGAGCGCTTGGGGCGGGGTTGACTTCTCCTAGTCCATGGATTGATCCCAAAACCAAAAGTCTTCCTTGCAGAGGGTCACAGGGCAGGAGGAAGGCGGAGAAAAAAGAGACTCACAGAGAAGGATTGAAATGCCCTTCTGAAGGAAACCCACGGCAAGCTCAGCTGCCTATGCCTTGGGGGATAACAGACCAAGTGGCCCCAGGAGGACTCAAATGTCCTCTAATTTTGCATAGCTGAGGCATAAACCAGACAAAGATGCCCCATGTTACACCAGTGCACAGTTAAGCAAACCCCTGCACAGAGACAAGCTCTGAGAGCAGCTGCAGGACTTTCCATCAGCAGAGCCCACTGGGTCCTTGTATTCCCCCTCACTCCTCTGCATGCATCTCATGCCATCAAACATCTGTTTCAGGAAGGTGCAACTTCCATTTGCAAGATCAAGGCTCACGGCCCAGCAGGGCTTTCTGCCGCAGCCTGCAGTTTCAGTGCAAGCATGGAGGGCTCCAGCTGGGAGGTGCTCACAGGCTCCAAGCTGGGCCAGGGTCCTAAGGCCAAGCTGCAGTCACCCAGAAATGTGGTGGGAGCACAGCATGCACCAGCCTTGCTGCCACAGGGCCGTGGTGCTTCCAACAGCCTGGAAAAGCAGGACCAGGTAACTGGAAGGTCTGAATAGTCATGGGAGGGATGGGGAAGATGAGGAACATAATTGCTCAAGGTGTAGGAACACAAGAGGAAATAGTTTTCAAGCGCAGAACCCAAGAACGGCCGATAGATGAGCAGGATGCTGTGTCTCAGGATCCTGTGTAACTAGAGGTCCATCAAGGGAGGGAGGCAGTGACCCAAAGACGGGCTTTGCAAACCAGCAGGTCAAACATCTCCAAGTCAAAGCGTGTGTTTAGAAGCTGCTGGGAACGTCACCAGGGAGGCATCGCCCCAGGTGCCCTCAGGCCAGGCAAGTCGGGGTGTGAGCCCCTGCTCTGCACTGCCTGGCTGTGAGCCGGACCAGCAGCACAGCCAGCCTGGCGAGACCCATCTGTCACCTCTCCCACCGCTCGCTGGCTGCTTACTCCTCTGGGTCACCAGCTCCTCAAACTCACTCTCCAAACACGCATGTACCAGACTTGTAAATCTTCTGCTTTTGTCTCTGAAGAGGGAAAATCTGAGAACGTCCTCAGAGATACAGCTTTATCTCCTCCCTGTGTTCAACTCATTTTCTCAGATAAATCCCCTTAGTTCCACCAGGGTTTAACAGGAGTGGAAGGCTATTTCAAATGAGTCCAAACACTTCTATTTCCTATATGTACATCTTTCAACTTTAAAACAGCCTTTTTAAGTGCCAGTGCTTCTTAAACAGCCTTCAGCCTGAGACAGGCATCAAAGGAAGAACTGGCCGGTCAGGAGAGCAGGCTGCCATCTCGTCCTAAATTTGCAAAAGAATCAGAAGATAACAAATTAATTCCCCCAAAAATGTGAATATTTCATCCTGAAAGAGTTTTCTGCAGCATCCAGTCTGAGGAGGGGTTTGGGTGTATTTGTACATGGATTTATTTCCCTGTTTATACTGAGATGGCATCTGGCAGCTATGAGGTAAAGGTACCGGTCTTCTACATTCACAAAGAAACATTTGAAAAGAAGCTGTTACGGTTGTAAAAGTTTGAAGAAGAACAAAGTTTTCCATCCTTAAGTAGAAAAGTGACCAAGAAATAACTGGCAACTTCAGTACAGTATTATATAACCATAAACATTTGCAAAGTTTAAAGAATAAAGACTACAAAGCATCTACTAAAGAACAGAATTTCAATAGGGAGATTTTTAGAATTGCTTATGTGTTTTTAAAGAGAAAAGCGATGAAGAGGCTTCCTTTCCCAAAGGAGTTTATGAGTGTGCAACATGACTGCAACCATCATTTTCTGGAGTGCTGAGCAGGGCGTTGTGACAGCACTTTCCACTACAAAGTTCTGTTTCTACCCTAAAAATAATCCTGAGAAGTTTGTTTTCTTGCTTTGAAGGTCAGACTGATTTCTTATGTCAGGGAACTTCTCATTTCAGAAGATGTTCTTCTTGGCTGACTCTCTTTGGGCCCAGTTGTCTCCACATTTAGAAGCTCTATTTGCAGTGTATTTGCAATCTGAAGTCTCTTTGCAGGTGCTCTGTGCAGCACCACATCACTAACACCAACATCCATGACTCTCTTTCTAGAAGAAAAACAAAGGGAAGAAGAATTTTGAAGCTGCAGCCCAGGACAGGCACCGGAGAGGTGAGGCACATCAACTTGTGCCCAAGGAGGTGGCATTGACCGATGCGTTTGTTGCTTGTCCCTTGTTAAGCTAGAACTGAGATGGGTTCAACGATGGATTTCCCCAATGAGTTCAATGTTTTGCTTAACAAACAGATCATCTGACATCCCAAGTGTAAAAGTCATTTCAAGTGCCTCCTGACCTGTAATGGCAAAGACAAGTTTGCAGTAACCCAGAATTAGATCCCACGTTGCTGCTGGTTATCTCCAGCAGACTCTGTGAAGGTCTGTGCACCGAGGATGGCTCCTAGCACCCTACCAGCAACTGTACCCCTTGCTTAGCTCTGCTGCTCCTCCTTTGAGCAGAAAACTGCCCCACTGAGAATGTCACCTCCCACAGACCAAAGGGCAAGAAAGGTCAATGAGTGCAGGATGGGAGATAGAGAGAGGGCACAACCCCTGAGCTGGGCTGGAAAGAGGACGGAGAGCCCCGGGCAGGGCAACGGTGACTTGGGGATGATGGTGAAGGTGAGGGAGGATGGGGACAGAGGGGAAGGCTGACAGGAGCTGAGGGTTGTAAGTGGGAGGCAGGGGGACAGACGGGGCAGGGGTTGGCAGCGATGATGGTTCCCATCACGTACTCCCTGTCTGAATGCTAAAGGCACCAGCCGTGGCTCCACTTGGGAAGACACAGCCAGTGGTCAGGCCCCATTACAGTGGGCTCGATCCTCACAAGGATGCTTTCAACTGGCTATGATTAAAGCCTTCAAACCTGGAGGAGATGAAGCCACACGGATCTCACAGTCTCCAGGTCATCTGTGGTGATAACTCCTAGACAGTGACACTGTACCATTGCTGAGATTTGCACCATTAATACATATCCAGGAGAACTTGCCTGCTGAGCACAGCTCATGGCTCACCACCCCAGTTTTGGTATCTCACAGAACAGGACAGACCATCAGTCCCTGCAAATGTAGCCTTCTCCTTCCCCAACAGAGCCAAACATACAGCATATGACTTGGGTTTCCTTGCAAGCCTCGAACTGCTCTTTGGGAAATCTCTGGTGCAGTCTGGGGACCGGTTGCACACATTGTCCAAATGCAGGACCACCATCTCCTGGGCAGCTGGGAAACTTGGTGTGCAACAACCCCAGAAACCCATCCCAAAATAACTCAGAGGCCAGCCAAAGCAAAAAAGCCGCTGCAATGGCAGGTACTGCCCATGAAGAGAAAGCCAACCTCTGGCTACTTCAAAAGCAGCTGCAGTACAAGCTCCAGGGTCAGTTAACAACTCTGCGGCCAGCGTGTGTTTAACATGCACTGGAGCAGAGCACAATTCCCACCATCTTTGCTCTAATACAAAACTTAGCAGGCCATCATGTACTGGAAGTCCCTGGAGATCTAACTGGGTCTGAACAGACACTCCTCACCATCTCACAGCACCTTCAGTGCAGTTTCTTGCACACCCTTTCCCAGCCTGAAAAACAAATGAGTGAAACTAGACCTTCACCAGATGGTCCTCCACTGATACCAGAGGGTCAGAGCCTAACGGTTTGCCACAAAGGAACATACAATGGCCCCATGCTGGATGCAGGGGGGACAGGCAGCTCACCCTCCCATCCCTCCCCATGGGTCCTGCCTCCCTCAGCCCCCTGCCTTGCCTCCGAGGGCTGTGCTCGCTCACCTCTGCCTTTTGGCCAGACACCTCCTTCCCAAGCTATACTGCTCCCTAGGTCTGTACCTGCCCCCCTCAAATCCCAGATCCCTGCTCTTTTCATTACACTCCAGTTTTCCCTCTCCTCCCCACCTTCCCCTGCAGCCCAGAGAGGCTGGCATAAGCTATAGGGAGTTTCAGTCCGAGCAGTTTAAGGTCTGACAAAATGACATGTAATGAAGCCAAGCTTTATGGGGAGCACCATGCAATTCTTTTTCTGTGACGTGAGCTGCCTGTGCTTTGAAAGTAACTCCTATAGCACCTTACAGAAGTAACGGGAATCCTCAACAGCTGTTCTTAAACTCACCACTAGATTTATGGCATTAAATCTCCGTTCTGATAGCAGCAGTAAATAAGAACAAGTGTGACCATAATAAAGCTTTAGATACCTCAGCATTAATTTTATGGTCTATATATGTGTGCAGAAATTAGAGGAAGATGCTTACTTGGAACAGAAAAACTATGGAGGCATTGGTAGTGCTCCTAGAGAATCATTTAGGACAGCCAGGTTCTCCCCACCACCCATTTGCTTGATGTGGTAGGATGACAGTGGGAAGCTGGGCAGCCCAGAGCATCCTGCCCCTGCCCACACACCAGGCAGGATGGGCACAGGTGTTTTTGGTAGCACCATGGCAGGATACAAGAATTGCCCGAGAAATTAGGGTCAAGGAAGGGCATTTGTTGGGATAAAGCCAAGCAGAGGATGCACCACAGGAGCAGACAAGGAGGCTCTCACTGCAGGGATGAACTTGGAGGAGACCAGGCTGAAACTAAGCCAAGCACAGCAGGACACCAATGTGCCTTTTCATGTAGGAAGGACAAGCCCAAATTTAGTTCAAACGTAAAAGCCGCGTTAAAGATATCACATGTAGCAATGCAGTGGAAAGAGAAAGACTGTGTCTAGCAGCCCTATGCAGACTGTCAGAGAAGCCAGTTAAATACCCACACTGTGGCTGCATTTCTCCTATTAAGTGACCCTGTGAAGTAATTTCTTGCTGCACAACATGGCACTTGCACAGGAAAATAATGTGAGATGAGCTTTGTGCTCCTCAGCACTCATGGCCAAGTGAGGTCTGGCAGTCATCCACACACCCTGGCTCTCTCCAGCACCTCGGAAGAAGCATCCAGGGTGCAGCTGATTTCTGTTATCAGGAAAACATCTTTTCTCTCTAAGCATACTGTTGGATCCATACATTGCATCATGTGGAGAGAGAGGGATGCATTTGTAGCGGCATCCATTGGTAGGCACTCTTATTCTGTTAATTAACTTTATCCTTATGTTACAGTATTACCACTATCTCCTGCCTGTCAAACAATCATTTAAAACGCTGTGGGAAATACTGTTGATGTCTGTATGTCAACAGACACTATGTTCTGTGTGTTAACTGGTGTGTTACAGGGATACTCAAAGCACAAACCTCTCTGTTTCCAAGATTACAAACATCTCAAATAAATGCCCTGTGAAGTTAAATGCTTTTATTACTCCATCAGCAGAAATTATGTGATCCTTCTTATAATAAAGCAGTCTGCTAAATACATTATAATAATCTGGCAATTACATCTACAATCTGGTAAATATTAAGTGTGAGAACCAGCTACTCTCATGTCTGCTGCAGAAATGAATGACACCATTGGCTCAGTGGCAGAACTAGTTCCAGTTTGTACGTCCACTCATGCCATACCCCGCAGGGCAAACAGCACGCAGCGCAAGTGGGTAAAACACGAGTGTACGTGTGCCTTGCAGACAGCAAGTGGAAAAGGCCAAGGAGCAGAGGGACAGCAGCTGGAAGAGTGACATGGACAGGAAGCGGACTTCAGAGTGGACCGTAGCTCCCAGGGCTGGAGATGGGACAGACACCTGAACTTTGCCTTGGGACAGCTCTTATGAGCTGTTCTAACTTATATTAGAAAAT
>NW_009625688.1:0-530 GCF_000690535.1 Cariama cristata | reverse complement strand
GAACACCGCCTCCTGCCCCCTCCTTCTTCTTCCCCAAGATGTATATGCCGAGCATGATGTCATATGGTATGGAATATCCCTTGGGTCATTGGGGTCAGCTGTCCTGGATGTGTCCTCTTGCAAATTCTTGTGCACCCCCAGCCTCCTCGCTGGTGGGGGTGACCATCAGAAAAGGCCTTGGCGCTCTGTAAGCCCTGCTCAGCAATAACTAAAACATCTCTGAATTATCAACTCTGTGTTCAGCACAAATCCAAAACACAGCCCCATAGCAGCTACTATGAATAAAATTAACTTTGTCCCAGCCAAAACCAGCACATTTTCCACTCCTTATTCCATTCCATTTACGTCATGCTCTGGTCCCACATTCTCCAATACATCCTCATTACCCACTTCCACCCTTCCCATCCTTTGATATAGTACACAGATATCATCCCCTTAGTCTATGGACCACCCCTGTCAAATGTCCATAAACGTTTGCAAATGTCCACAAAATGCTCATTAACTTCATTTAGTCCATGACTTTGGGCTCC
>NW_009625687.1:323-41110 GCF_000690535.1 Cariama cristata | reverse complement strand
CAACCATAATGATTCTATGATTCTAATAGATACAGTTATTGCTACACATATGCTGAAAAATTGTGTCACCTCCTGCAGGTAATAACCCACTTGAGTTTTTAATTAACCTAAGTTGTGATCAGAAAAAGCAACCTCCAGGTTATCAATTAGTAATATTTTGTTCACACATTTGAGTCCTGTGATAACGTATACAAAACCCATCATATGAAACTGTGAGATTAAGCTAACAATTAGATTGAGTTTCTTTGTCATTTAACAAAGGCTGCCCCTGGATAAACTGTTTTCCCCTATTATTTTATACTTCACATTCTAGCCAAAACTAATAGTTTCTGAGAGTAAATCACTTTATAAATAGAACTAGTCCAAGCTGGAAAACCAAAGTATGACTACATTAATAATTATCCAATTATTCTGAAAAAGAAAGGAAAGTCAAACTAGGCAAGTTTGTGAAGCCCCATGAGGATGCAGAAGAATACATAAAGTCTTTGAGGGCCATCAAATGCTACACAAAGGCCTTATCCATTGTACTTTGTAATCCTTAGCATTCTCCTGTCATCCTGTTTATAGAATCCCTTAACATGTGAAAAAATCTCTCACTGTTGGAGAAGCACTAGTCACCTCTTCCAAGGTGGTAAACGTCTCGGGACAGACAGCTGTGCCTGTGGGCCTAGGAAGCAGTTTGCTCATAATGACACCACTGCAAACAAAGTACTACTAACTGCCTGCGATCTAACTAGCCACTATCAAGCACGGTGACTGGTACAGTGGATAGAAGTTGGATGAATTCGCATGTAAGTCCACACAGACAATGAGAAGCCATCTTTTAGGGCCCGAGGCACTAGTTGCAGATTTGTACAATTAGAGGAATGGCTTCAGGCAACTCAAGCATAGCAAAATCTAACACCTTTTCTGGAGTCCTACAGGTGTGTCTGAACATTGACCTGTCGAGTTCCAATCTAGTTCATCCTTTCTCTTCCATGAATTGTGACAGATTAAATTTTATACAAATACCTCCTCACAGACGCCAAGAAAATAGAAACTCAGAAAGTCAGCAACATACTACAGTTGCTAGGATCTTGAGATTCCTATTAACACAAGTGTTAATACTTGTGTGTGAATCATCACATCCAAAATTCTTGTAATTTAATTTACAGACCTAAATACAAATGTTCCAATGCACTTAATAGTTCCAGTTCTAGCCACTGCTTTTTGGCTATTTTGTTATTAAAGTCTCCTGCTACAGTTAAGAACACTACAAAGCAGTGACTCAGAGCTAGAAAGGAAAATCTTTAGCCACTCATATTATTATTCAAATGCTCATAATTTTCCTTTTTTTTTTTTCTTTTCAGACAAGAATATAAAATGAAGAATATTAACTAGAACCAACCAGATCATTTGATTAGCTATTAACAAGCATGTCAGAAATGTATCCTTGAAAGCATACACTTTCATGATTGGGTTAGGGCATTTACCAAATTAAAAAGTATTTAAAGTACAATAAAATTTCAAAGCAAATGAGGTATATAGCTTTTACAGAGTATCTGACTTTCATTTAATTTGTGCTATCATTTTCCCATGGAAAGGTTACACATTTTAACACAAAGACAGAACTGATTTATCTTGCTTTGACTATAGCTTTTATCCACTCACTGATAAATTGAATTTCACACAGGTTTACAGTAGATAAACAAAAAATAGTATCAACTAAAACAAGCCTTCAGATTTTCTCAAACTGTTGTAACAACTTGAAGTGCCAGTACCCTACAAAGAAATGCTTACTCCAACAGTTAATGGAGGACTAAAACCAATGTTTCGGTTAATTTTTTTACAAATCAGTGAAAACCTACAACCTCAATTATTTCTCCCTGGCATAAGGTTTCAGTGAGAATTGTACCAGGTCACACCAAGATTTCAGTCCTACACAGGTGTGTGAGGCTAAAACAGAAAAGAAGCAGAAAAGAACTTGC
This sequence comes from Cariama cristata, assembly GCF_000690535.1. NCBI lineage: Eukaryota > Metazoa > Chordata > Aves > Cariamiformes > Cariamidae > Cariama > Cariama cristata. The sequence continues at coordinate 39,143 of NW_009625687.1, read as the reverse complement.
GCTCCCATACCACAGATGATAGGTAAGCAGTAGCAGTAGGCAATCTGAAATAAAGCTAATGGCAACAGTCTGCTTTACTAGAATTATCCTAACACTCTGTTCAGACAAATTTATATCAAAATTCTCTCTACCCTTAGCTTGCATAGAATTAAGTTGGATATTCCATATCCCATGCATGCCATTCCTCCAGAGCCAAGCTCCTCTCCTGCTTTCCTCTACAATATTTCTCCTTTCCAGAGACCTTCTTGTCTCATTTACCATAATACTTTCTCTGCATTCTTTCTGAAGAAGTCTGTAAAATTCTGTTCTTGCTCAACTTTGAGTCCTGAAAATTAATCCCACGAAAACCCAGAATAGTAAGACCAAAAGGAGCTAACAAATGTACAGTGAGCTAAGAGGTTCACATGCAAGTTAGTCTGTCCCAAATAGAGACTTATATGAAAGGCCGTCATGGATTCTCGGCGTGATACTGGCCATTCTTCTAGGCAACGACTTTGGAATTAATTACAATACAGTCCAAAATACTCCAAGAGTTTAATGCATTAAAAAAAAAAAAAAAGAGGGTCTAGGATTCTGACTGCTCTAACACCAGTTTATCCTAATGGAAGTGAGTATATTCTTTCCAGTCATCCATTACTGATCTCTGTCAGCATCAACTGGTTTGATCTAGTAGGGCAGCTTCTATGTTCAACAAATCACAATGCAACAGGGACGTCGACAGACGAGCTCTGTTCTAGTTTGTACCTTTGTAGCACAGGCTGGAGAGGGAGAGAAGCATCGGGGGAGATTTTAGTGAGGAACTTCGTAGGGAACTAGGAAAGTGAGAATGATAATTGTCAATCTTGGCCAGAAAAGGAAACTTTTTTGCTTTCCAGGGACTTCTGCTTTGCTAGGATGTATGACTACACTGAGATAAATTGCCTGAAGCATATGCCTGGGGCAAAGAAAGAAGTGGTGTCTGTGGTAGAAGAAAAGAACAAATACAACTAGGCAAGAAAGAACTCTTCGGAAAGGCACACATCGTGCACTCCTATCAGTCATGGTTTTCTAAATCAGATAACTCAACAGAATGACAGTACTGTTTGTAATACGTGGGTAATATTTAACAATTACTAACAATTAATATTTAAACTAAAACAACACTTGCCTAATAAACTTTAATTGAAATGTAACAATACAAAAGAGCGAAAGGCAAGCATGCTTGTGGGATTTTGTTTCATGCCCTGATAATGTCAAATATTACCTGTAATTCAAAAGCAGTAACAGTCAAATTTAGGGTAAATAGTTTTCACTCTTGTTTTTAGCAAAATTTGAATAACCAAATGTCTCCATGACAGAAAGTCAACTAGAAGAAAACAGTCCTAACGGATGCTGTAATAATAAAAAAAAAAAAGTGGAAAAATTTTTTCCAGAGCATGCAATTGTCCCCCATATTTTAAGCCAGTTTTTTTACTCATTTATGACTGCATAAAGCTTTCAGTGATCACTGAATTCTCTGTTAGGTGCCATGGAATCACTTCAGATTTAGGGAAGCAACATTCATCCTCTGACGGTCTTCCCTCTCTTGACAACAAGTATCTGAACTATCTCTACCTATATATATTAATGGCTTTGTACCTACCATATGGTTTTAGCCCTAGACTTTGGCCTGCTGAGCTCTTTGACCTACTGTCACTGTGTCCACTGCTCTTAGGTCAGAGACCACTATTCCTCAGCTGGGACGATAGCTGGGCTGAGGAGATCCTCCCTTGCGTTTGGGAAGAAAGCTTTAGCTGACTGCTGACAGCTACTAGCGCCTCCCTTCACCAGACCAGAGTGCCTGCCTCTAGCAACAACAAACAGCTGGCTAGGGGCATCACTTCTCAGCAACAACACACTTGCTGTTCAAACTCCAGGAGGGACTCATCTCTAACTCGGGGCACCTGAAAGCATCTCAAAACGTAGGTTAGGGATTGCTATAGCCGAGGGTAAGGATTTAACAGTGTTAATAAGGCAGAATTTATAACAATTTATTGCTTGGTATCTTTTTCCTTCTCTCTCCGTTCCTATGTAATTCAATGACAGAAAGACACAGCACAGCTATTTTTTTCCAAACACTGAATAAAGGAGTGGTGACATTAAACAAGAAAATAAAGATGCAAAAGTTACCTCAGCATTCAACTGTTTGCAGCTCCTTAGAACAGCTTTATCAGGTTTGAATATTGATGAGGACTGCCATCTGGCTGACAGCAAGAGTGGCTATCACATGTATAATGCACTGCGTAATTAAGATGACAATGATAAACTGGTCCCTGACCATGCAGAGCAAAATCTGGTGAGGCCATGAAGTTACTGTGCCTAAATGAGCATCAATGCACATAATAAGATTGCCTTAGTTGTACTGTTATCAAGGGCCATTCACTGCTGGCATAAAGTGTTCTCAGCCCCTTACGCTCATTCCTGCCAATTTCTAAGTGCTGACCAAGGACTCAGCAGGCTAAAACAAATATATATTAAATATGACATAATTACCTATATATCTTTAACTTCTCTGACACATGGAAACTGAACAGGTCCCACAAAGAGATTTTTTCAGCACCATCAGGAGTGGCACTGCAAAGCAAGTAGAGTAGGAATTTCTTGGAGCAGGGAGGACACCTGGCCCAAAGCAGCTGCAAAGTATTACAGAGACAGTATATGAAAGAATACAGGAAGAGGTCATCCTCTGTCTTTCAACTTACACTTTTCTGGTGCTTTCCCTTGATAAGATCTTTCCTTCTCTTCTGGTTATTGACTGTGCAAACTACATCATTCAATCTGCACTATATTTTAATGTAATCCTTAAACTTGGCTCTTGAGAATAGGTGGAAATTATGCAAACTGTTAAGAAGTAACACAAAGCAATTCCACAGCCATATAATTTATTGGCAGAACAGGGATTTGAATTTGGCTCTCCCACAATGTTAAAAGATGACACCATACAATCAGCCTATGAATTAGTTTGAGAAAGGCTTATCCCAATTTTTCCTGTCGGAGCTGTTCCACTGTATAAGCTGAATATTAATTGGAGCAGGAATTTGAACAATGGTTTGCAGGCAGGCAAGCACCAAACCCACATCTTCTGAACCCATCTCTCTTGCTTACAGCTGAAAAACCTTTCATCTGTGTAACAGCTGTATTCTTACACAATGCTTAAGGTTTAATGAATCAGAATTTCTGATATGCTGTAACATGCGAGGAAACCACATTTCAGTGTTTGAAGATTACTAGAATTGGACTGGGCAATTACTGTAGGAAACTGAGTAACCTTGCGATGGCAAGTTACAAACAAAGCAGGAGTCCCTGGTTTTGTTCCTGTTTGCCACTGAAGGTATACAGAGGACATACTGGTAATTGTCCGGGCAATCAATATCTGGCTGACCTCAGCTACAGAGACTAGAGAGACCTCTATGCTACTCTGCCATCAGATCTGCAGCCATAAAGTGAACATGTATTCTGTCTCTTTTGTACAACATAGTCGGCAATTAGTTATGATACGGTTCAATATCACATCTGCTCCCCGCCCCCCCCAATTCCCTTTTTCTGTTCATCTTGCTCAATCTTCTCTCTCTCTTTTGTTTGTTTCTTTGAAGTTCTCTCTAGCGTTTTTCTGTGATGGGGAAAAATAATTACCACATCTACAATATTTTTTATGAGCAATTCTGCTTATTTAATCTTAACAAGCTTGCAGGGCTCCATAAAGTCTACCAGCTGTGCTAAGGTTCGTCAAAGGTAAAAAAGCATTTAGAAGTCGAAACATCATTTGAATATATGACCTACATTGTAATTAAAGATTTTTCTGAACTTAGAAGAGCAGCTAGGAGTCTGTGATCACAGCTATCTCAGAAAGCCTATGAAACATCACTGCTTGAAGAGTTCTTGGATCTTGCATCTCTGAATGCTTTTTTTGGCAAGTTGGAGAGAAAAACTTCTGGGATGAGTCCATGTGTCCAGGAACACATCTAATTCTTCTTCTGAATTTCTTGTCGTAGCTCCAATTCTTGTCTGACCCTAACCCCACCAGCGACCTGACTATAAACAAGTCTAAATCCTCAAAAGACAATCTAGTTTAGTGCTGAGCCCACTTTCTTCAGTTTGTCCGAAACAGTAAAAAAGAATATGAACCAATCCAAAACTACAGCTCCTGTAAATGTGGCAGAACCTGCCCCAAAAAACCTCTATAAATTTCAACATTTCCTTCTGGATGGGTTCACCAAATTATCTAATACAGTCAAATGAAAGACAACACTGTCTGATAAAAGTTGCCAGTTCTACAGATTTTTCAGCAAGAAGACATTGCCAAAGCCAAAATGGGGCACTGATTTTTTAAGAACACATTTGTTTCATCAAGCTGTCCATCTTATATGGACTAAGAACAAAGCTGAGTTATAAGCATACCCTAATTACGTTATTTGTTTTTGAGAATATGATCTGAATATTTGCATTTCTCCTCCTAGGAATTCCATCGGCTTTTTCCCCATTGATGTTTATGGGTGCAGAAAAAATGAGGGAAACTTCCTAAATTTTAGGAAGATAAATGATAGACAATTAATTTTCATTAAACGTCTTGTTTTAGTCTTCAGTTTAAAAAACAAAACAAAACACCACAACAAAACCATCACTCCTCCAGAAACCTCTCCTTGACCTCAGATTTGAACCTGACCTATGGCTTCATCACAAGACAACCAAGAAACATGTTAGGAAAACCAGCACAAGTCACATAGACATTATGGTAAATATTTTGTAACTTACTTTATTCCATATTCAAAAAGCTGTCTTTTTTACATCTGGTGGTTTGGTTTTTGTAAGGGATTTTGTGTGTGTGTGTGGTTCCCCTCCCTCCCCTAGATTATCACCTAGCATTTTCCTCCATATATTTTATATAAATTCTGATAGAGAGTTCTTCCTGCAGATCATTCCTGAAAAGAATCTTTTCATTCTTACATAATGTTTTGGAAGAGAAAAGTCATTATTATCTTTTGTCTGATAGTTGGCATTTTGTCATTCAGTCTTAGATGAAGCCTCTGGGCTAAGGCAGTTCCTAAGCTTCCATACTTCTGACATTGTTAGATTAGATTGTGAAGAGTAGGTACAAAATAATTCACTGACACCTTTCTCTCACTTGTCTCAGTCAAATGATACCAGTTGAAAAGCTACACTGCAGCATGGCTTGACACAGTCTGTTTTTCCTTAATAGTATCAAGCTGCTTCATCTGAGCCATGATAAAGCTTCCAGTAAAAATAAAATCCATTACTCTGTGTTGCATTGCACAGACTTTGCTTCTTTTCTGTTTGCTGATCTAAACTGAAACCACTGAAATTGGCTTTTTTGGCATGGCCATTCCTCAACGGTGATGGAAGTTGAATCCTGAGGTGGACGATATTTGGAAAAACACCGAGAAGTAGTTCTCACTGTACATTTCCTCCCTTTTTTCTGTTTTTTTGCGTTCATTTGGCTGTAGTATACTTGTGTGACTCATGAAGCAAGCAAACTGCTGTTGCTATCAGTGTAAGCTTACCTTTGTATTTAGGTCCTCTTACCACCTGATGCTCTATTGCAGGTTTTTGTGGATCCTCCATGGTTTTAGATGTCCTATCCACTTGTTTTGCTTTTATTTGATGCAATTTTAAGGCTAGTTGTCTTAATCCCTCCTTTTGCTACACTATTTTTTGATTTGCCAGCTCTTGATCTAATGTCTGACAAATTATGAATAAATGTTAGACAACTCTTGCTTTCAGCTTTTACCAGCTGTAAATTCTGTTGCTTTACTTCCTTGCCATACTTTCCCTAAAAATAACCTTAGCTGTAACTATTTACAACTAGCACATATCATCACCTGTCACGACCATTTAAGTGATGGGGAAATTAATGTCCAGTATAGTAGTACAGAGAGCACAATATTTGTTTTGCCCTTTAGTCTTAAAAGGGTTATGACTATGAATAACAGGCTAATCTCATGGCTTGCATTAATGTTTTACTAAGCAAATAATTGGTTGTATTGCTGGACTTAGGTCCTTCAAGATGCAAAAAACCCCAATGTTCCTCAACAGGAAATGGATCACTGTCAGATCTGTTTACAAGAAGCAAATATGTGCTTATTAGTTCTGTCTGTCTAGGGTTTGTTTTTTTTTTAATTCTCTATTAATCACAGCAAACATAATATAGGCAATGAGGAGGATGACTGTCACTTCCTCATTGCCAAGAGATCCAGTATTTCCACAGAGTCAATGGCTAAATTCCTCACGAACATATGACACCTAGTAGGTGCTGTCCCAAAGCACTTACAAGCTGAACAAAATTGATTCATTTGACCCACTGCTTGGGTCATTGTCCCACTGAGGGACAATGGAACTTACTGTATCTAGAGGAGCCAAGTTACATAAAGTGTGATGACAACTTATTTTAGGTAACTTGTTGAACCAAAACAAATTCCTCTACTTCGGTCAGTCACCAAATGACAATACAACCATATCTTTTGGCCAAAGTAATGTCCCCTGTAATCCTGACATCATAAGATCTGCACTAGCATAGTGTAGAGATTTTTAAAGAAATAAATACATAAGAAAGCAAGAAGTAGTGATAAACAGCAGCTAATATTTCTATTTGTGAATGCTTGGTACTGACATCAAAACTAGACTCTCCCACAGGTCTTTGGAATTATCTAGCTGCATACACATAAGAAGCCCACTTATTCAATGATTCTCTAACCACAGAATTTGCCGCATAAGTATTAAGTTCAACATGAATGTCCATGTGTGAGTGCATTTATGGTTTTTTGCCTGTATGTATATTTACAAACACACACAAAATCTGAAATCCACACAAAATTTGGAGAGATAAGTCTTCCAATTAAGTGCAATGTTTGAAAACATTCTGATAAAGAGATTACATGTAAATTATTGTTACATCATCTTCCAGAACATGAATAAAGTACTGCACAGCAACTTAGATCCACATGGAGAGCTTCCTTTCTTGTCATCTAAACTCAGACACATGATAGTTTTAATATTTAACCTTTAGTGATATCTTCTAACAATTCCAAGTGTTCTCAGAGCTGGGCAGCTGAATCTCAAAACTATTCTTTCACCAAATTCCCAAACCTCAGATCTCACCAGACAGTCTTCATATGAAAGCAGTAACTGTCAGCTAAAAGCTCTGAAGCACATTAAAAATTTAAGGAAGCATAAACTAAAACAAATGTAGTAAAGAAACAAGTTACATAAAGACTATAGTCTGTTTGTATCTTCATTTTCATAATTTAGGTCAATAAAAAAAACCCCACAACCTTCTGCTTTCAGTTTTACATTAATTTGCTGCACTATTTCTTTTCCCTGCATTTGCGCTGTCACAGAAGTTAGTCAGTGTTAAACTTCATGACTACAAAGAATGTGGGCCCTACAAATAAGCAGTTTCTGGTAAGACTTCTAACCTCTCGCTTACAGAAATCCATGATTAAAGAGCATAGTTCAGAGTTTTCATTTAGAACAGAAAACATAAAGAAAAAAGCCCCCTTATAATAAAAGAATTATATGGATTATACATGGCCAAGGCAAGGAAGAAGAGCTGAAAGTCAACTTTACCATTCTGGAGAAACACTCAATGTGTTAAAAATACCATGTGCTAAGAACTGGGACAAAAAAATCAAACAAATTTGAAATATTCTGTAAGATGATAAATTGATCTTAAACAACATTTCTGACCAAAATGCTTTCTTAAAATTTTACCAAGCTCCTATGAGCGTAGCATGAGTGGCTGTCATTAAGAAGGGGAAGAAAAGGACACACTGTGATCAATGACTTCTCTCCAGAGGCTGCCTTTTCTGTGAGACATTTCACCAATGGATGCTAAGAAAACATATGTAGTCAGTCTTCAGCTCCTTGAGCTATTATGGGCCTTACAGAAGCTCTGCTGCATTCTGTTGATTTACATGGAACAAATGTGGGCAGACATTTAGACAGCACTTTGAGCAGATGCTAGTTCTTCAACTAAACAAGAGGCTTTTTCCTAGGCTAGATTAAAACAAAGGTAACATCCAACCTTTACCTTCACACATGTATCACAGCTACATAGGTAACATTATCCGTTTCACCTGAGAAAGAATAGACATGCACTGATAATAGTCCCAAACAGCCTCTTTTCTGACCTTTTTTCTTTTTTTAATAAGTCAGTTGTTTCAGAACTCAGTTTTTCTTAGATTTTCTGTGCAGAAAGATTGCGGGCTGACACAAAGTCCTCTTACTAGTATCACAGCTATTTAAGTGTGTCTTTAGACAGGGCTCAAGTATCACTCAGCAGTCGTCCTACTTTCCCATGGAGGATCTTACAATCAGTCTCTCTCATGTATGGAACTTGTGTAGCTTAGAGTTTCAAAGCATCTTATCGTATTTTTGCAACAGAAAAAGCTTGAGTACATGAAACCCGACAGGTTCAAGTAATCATATTTTTTCCGTTCTAGAAAAAAATAATAATTTTCTATAGTTATTCCCATTATAATATTAATTGGAATTGTGTCTATATGCTTGAATATTCTTTGTACTACAAGAGAGGACAGGTAATACTGATTTAGAAGTACACTCCATACTTTAAAGATGCATGTTTGAATTTTTGTGAGATTCTTTGAGACAGACCTCCTTTAACATCCTTTTCTACAATGGGTGATTTCTATTCATAGGGAAGAGAATGGATTTTTGTGAGTGACTTCATTTGGGAAAGAACAGCTCACGTTTGACAGACTGGTAGACTCATGTCCTGTTCTGCTGTTCCTCTTTTTTCCCAATTAGAAAGAAATAAATGCAGAGTGGGAGTCAGACAATGTATGTCATGTTGTGCTTTGAAATCAATAAGCATTACACTTTCAGCTTTCACACTGCTTAGGCGCATCCTGTAAGACTGGTTTCATAAAGAAATTGTGGATTTCGTCAGTGCAGAAATTGTAATGCTTCCCAAACCCTTAACAGTTTCAAACTCCCATTTCACTTCAATGATAGGCATCATTCAATGTTTTCTCTGCGTCCTAGAAGATACTCTAGGCATATTCAAAACCAAAACAGAGCTATAGCAAGAAATCCCATTCACCAACATATTGCCTACTTGAAATGCTGAGTCAGTCTAATCATCCACCCCTCTACAATTACTTTTCTAAGAGCCATGTAGTGACTGGAGATGAGATTTTCTAGTTTGTGAGTAGATTATTTAATATATTAACAAACAATGTAACACAGACACCTTGAAGAAAAAAAACAACCACCACCTGAATCCTGGCAGGCCACCCCCATAGCTGACTACATGAATACTGGAAGAAGGGTGGCAAAAAGCTGAGAGGGTCTGAGGGAACATAAGTCAGTAGGAAAGTAGAACGATTGCAAATCTGAGTATGCAAAAAAAGCAACAGAAGACAATTGAACTCAGGAGGTAAAAGGGCAAAGACTATCTATGTATTATCTGAAGACTAAGTCTACTCTAAACCCAAAACATAAAACAGAGTGCCTGGTTTGTGGATGCAGTAGTTAGCTATCCTTTCTTCAAAATGAATGCTTGTATCTGACAAAGCATAAGCCCCACATACAGAAGAAAGCTGCTAACAACACCATCAGGTTGGTTTTAATAACAACAGTTTTTAGAGTTAAGAACTGCAAACAGACATAGTTTTCAAAATACATATGAAACAAAATTCTATAGCATCCTTGGCATGCAAGGTCTCAAAGATTCCACCCCAGAGAAAGTAACGGTTCTAGTGCTTCTATATTTTTTTTCCAGCGCTATGCCACATATAATCATTCCTGGAAAAAATAGTCCTCAAGCATGTGATGAAAGTGATGAAATCCCTAAACAGAAAAGCTGAACATATAAACATATGGAAAACACAATTAGCAAACAATCCACAAGATAAAGTTTGTCCTCATTAAGCATTTGCCAAATGACTCATGAGAACAAAACTGTAAGATTCAAAGTCTGTTGTAAAACAGTTTGCAAACAAAATAAAAAGGCTAAACCAGTGTAGCAAATAGTTTGCAATGAACTGTTCCCCTCTAGAATACACCTTGGGAAACCAAATTCCCGCTTTACCCTTTTTGAAAATTATTTCAGAACAGTATTTGAAAGTAATAATATTGTTCCTTCTGCCTGTCAGAATTTGCTTTAGAAACAGCTTGCTTTCTATGCGTCTTATTAAGTGCACATTTGCCCTTCATTATACCTTCAGTAGTATACTATCTATGCTTTTGATTCTGTAAAAAGGTTCCCACAGAGGAAAGCAAGTGAATACATGCTTAACTAACTCCACCAAAATCAACTTAAGAATTTAAAACTAAAGCATTTGTGCAAACATTACCTTAAATAAAAGCTGACATAATCCTGTATATCCATGTTATCAAGAATTATGATCTAAAGGTTTCTCTAAAGGTCTAAAGATAAACACAATCTTCAAATTCACTAACTCTTACCTATAAAGACATTTTATGAAAACAAGCAAGCAGCCAAAATTTTTCTACACAGGTTAACCTGGGGACTGTCTTTGCTTTTTCAAACATCTTATATCTGAAAGAAGAGGCTAGAGGTAATGTAGGTTTGCTTTGGTTTGGTTTTAGTAGAACTTAAAATGGCTTCCTGAAAAGTATTCCCAGAGTCACAGGCTTTTCAACTCTGAGAGAAATCAACTTATTTCCAGGCAGATAATGCACAGAGGTTCATGAAGGCTTTTGCTGTGAGAAGGCAGCCTGTCTGCACAGCAATGGACTAATCCAATGTACTGCAGTGCAGCTTCCTGAACTGACACCCCTATAAAGTCTGCTCTCACAACTAATGAGATGGGATTATGCTGCTCTGCATTTATTAACAGCATACGATTGCTTTTTGTATGCTGAATTTTCATCCCTGAATTTGATGTCCATGTGTTCCATAACAAATTGACAGCATCTGACATATGCAGGCTTTTTTAGTATCTTTTGTTACAATTTGTATTTGCATAAAACAGCTTATTCAATTTGTTGCCCTGACAGTAAAAGCACATATTCCCCATTAGAAGCACAAGATCTAGAGTATTGACAGTATCCTTGATCTTTTTTGCCCTATTGCTATAACACACCATCGCTGATGTTGCATTTTGATTCCTTTACATTACATGCTGTTGAAAAGTAGGTTCTTGGACCACGTTTTGAGGAAATCTACACAAAAAGTATATTTGATAGGTGATATTTGCACTCCTTACACAAATTTCCCAGGACACTGAGATCAAACCATGATTTGTGGGGAAAACATCCAAGCTTCATTAGAAAGACAAGTCACCCTAACTTACTCATCTGTTAGTCTGAAATATTTACATGATCCAGAATCTAGTGGTTCTAAAAGATACTCATGAAGACAGGATGAGTATTTTAGATGACTTGCAAAGTTAATATTTGGAGAAACAGTAACTATTTTGACATTAAAATGACAGGGGTCATACAGCAGGAAGGAACACTATTAGCTAGGCCATCTCCTGAACTCAAGGCAGGTTTAGTAGTTCCCAGTTATTATTGACAGACACTGTCTTCAATGTTTAAAACTCTCCTATTATGGATACTCTACTGTCTCCCCCAGTGAAACCATTCAAGGACTTCTGTACCCTCTCATGACAAAGTTTTAATCTGTATCTATCCTTAATCTTTATTCTGCAGATGTAAGTTCATGCTTCTTGACATTAGCACTACAGATATGTGGGAACAGGTAGTGCCTTTTCAGCTAGAACCAGTCTTTTACAGACTTGAAGATACTGAAGTTCTCCTCCTTTGCTTTCCTCCACCTTCTCATGTCTTCCTTCTTTAGGCTAAAGAAACTCCATTAACTGTCTTTGAAGAATTATAGAAAATAGAGAACTACTCTTAGGGTCTCCTCTGGACACTCTCCCAATGGTTTGCATCTATCCTGACTTTTTTTCCTTGAACTGGGAATATGACTTTAAGATGAGCTGGAAGGATTATTTTACTGTGTAAATCTTACGTCTTACAAATGCTACCACTATGTATATAATGCAGTACTGCATTTGCCATTTTTTTCACAATAGCACAGTATTTTTGACTCCTCTTCAGCTTGGGAGCCTCAACTATCAGATCCTTTAAAAAAAAAAAAAAAATTATATCCTACTTAAGCCTTCTGACTGAACCATGGCTTTGATTTTTAGAGCACTTCTTCCATTTGTCATGACTTTTTTTAGTTACAAACCTCCCTTCCAACCTGTCCTGTTCCTCCCAGCTGCATGCTACTGTCAAGTATAATAAACATAATAAACATACTTTCTACTCCATTATTTGAACCACTAATGAAGATATAAAGTTGTACAAACCTCCAGACAGTCCCTCTGGAAAACCTGACTAATTTCCAATTCAGTAGCAGATCACTGAGAACTACTCTCTATGAACAGAGTATCCAGCCCGATTTGCATAAATTCTGCAGTAGTTTTTCAAGATCTTTCAAGTCTTTCAAGAAAAAGAAAAATAAGATAACATCAAACATGTACTAAATTCAAAATAATATAAAGGGAAGGAGGCAAGTACAGGTGCAAAATGAATAAAGTAAGATATTCCACATATATTGTTGTGTACTTGACAGACATGTGAAGCTTATAAACCTGTATGTCAGTTGGGCAATCTTAAGACAGAAGGAGTCATGTCTGAGGGTGTATTTGTAAGAGAAAAGGTTGCTTCTACAGCTTCAGACCTTATGATGTCATTTATCTTATTCTTGCTAAGAAAAAGTAGTAGACTGTAAAAAAAACCTACTAGACTCGCTTTGTCCATACTCCACTGTTAGTAGTTATAAAGACACCTTATGATTTCTACTGTGCAAACAGCGCAAGCATTTCCTAGGAAGTCTTTAACAGCTTACACAGGACTACATAATAAGGGAAAATTATTTAGAGAATGTACATTTAAACTGGTCTAGCTTTGTCTAAAGAGCATTTTCTTTCATTCGTGGAAAAGTGCATTTGGCACACACAATCACCTATACATCTGCAAACAAACAAGATCAAAGCAAGATCTTGTCTTCCGAGTTGATCTGTTACCTTTCAAAGTTTGATACCCATTTAGTTTTGAATGGAACTGAAAAACAATAAGCCTTACTAAAATTCCCAAATGTATCAAAATAAAGCCTCCATGCTGCAAACACTTATATGTGTGTAAACTCAAGATGTAAACTCATCACTTTTAATAGGATTATAAATACACCTAAAGTTAAGCATATGAAACATTATTTGAAGGTTTAAATAACTCAGATGGCTGATTCATGATATTGTTAAACCAACACAAATTTGGGCCGCTGCCAAATGAGGCAGTCCTATTCTCAGCTTCCCACTCTGATTGCACTCTAGAGGTTTGTTCATTTGGATCAGCGGTGCACGATGATTTAAAGCCAAATCAGTTCCCTGAACTGTCTGACTGCACAACCGCAAAAGCGTCAGCACAAGAGAGGCAGCAAAAAGGCTAGGACAGTCCTGTTTGACAGCAACGTCACTGTATATTTACTTCATGTGATCATGGCACTGCAACCATACCTAAACATAAAACACCTTATTTGACTTTGGTTCAGCAATTTTTACCTAAAATTTCAGTAAGAAGGTAATGTAAAATATTACTGAAAATAAAGTGTCATGTCATAGAAAAAAAAAAGTTTTCTCCTCTTTCTTTACCTTCTAAGTTATTAATGAATCGTCTAATCTGTTTGCATTTTCAAGTAATTTATGTTGCATTACCTAATCTAAAACTGTTATTGGAGAGCTCACAGGTGAAAAGACGAGTGGAAGTACTCTCAAGAGATAAGTGATGAAAAGTACTGTGTATTAAAAAAAATTAATACAAACATGAATCAAGAAAAAATTCACTGAAGTAAAACACAAACTGAACTGCAATATAATATATTGTTCAAGTAACTGAAAAATGTTCAAATATTCTACTTTTGCCTGGTAACAGTATCTACAGAATGGTTTAAATCCTATCAATATTAATAAATACTCCTCATAATATCAATCTAAGACAAAGAATTGGTTTCACATTTCTAAGAAAATAAAGAAGGCAGCACGTGTGTGAAAGACTGAAATCTTAGGTGACTTGACTCTTTATTCTTACTGTAACTCTCCTCTACCTTTCTCTCCAAGGAGTTCCAGTGAGATCTGCAAGATCAGTCTAGGATTAAAGAATTTATAAGCTGAATTGAAGATAAAACAAAGTTTTAACCACTGCTCGAGGCCAGTCATTGAACCAGTAATCTGATAATTATCTCAAGGACCTCATGTGTTACTAAGCTCTGTTCAGCACAATAATCAGTAATGTGTATATTAAAATTACCATACACCTGAAGTATACTTTCTCCCCCATTTCTGTCCCAATTGTGACTATTTTAAATGAAACTGAAATACATTTGTACCTTCATAGAAGTACAAATATTCTTTCTTTCTTTTACCCATAACTTGTTTTTCTAAAAAAACAGATTCAGGATTTATCAGCGTTATTCCTCCTTTCTAGACCATTCCCTTATTTCCCAACAAACAATGTAATAAAAGTCTGGGAGTAGTCTTCTCAGCCCTTTATTAACCGTTCTCCTGATCTGTGCAACACTTCATGGGCTCCAAGTGAACTTCATCCTGTGTGCTTTAATTTAGAATCAGATTATTCACCATAATCTAGCCTTGAAGCCGGGTGGTGCAGTTGTGAATAGTTATAAAGTAATAATAAAAGATAATTGCTCTCCAGTAGACTCATCACTTCCCATTTCAAACACCAAAGCCACAAAAAGTACTTGCCCAGCCACTGGATGGCTCTGGGTCCCGTTTCACCTCCTGTCTTCATTATGTGCAAATCTAAACAATTTGCTCTTTTTTCATTCTTATATGTTCTTAACATAAGATCACAGCACTGATCTTTGATAAATTCCACATAGTGTCAGAAACCAGACTGAAGGGTAAATCTTCAACACCTTTATAAACAGGGAAGAGAAAGGACAGAAAAAACAAACACAGCAAACTTAAGCGTAAGAATAGACTTAATGCATAGACCTAACAAAATCAGACACGAAAGAGAGGAGTCCAGGATCAGCTAATAAACTGGATTCAGGTTGCAACTTGACCTGAAGCTAGACAGCTATTAACTCCCAATTCCTCACAAAGCACTGTGCTCCCCACAAGGTGAAAAACCCCAAAACTATACAGAGGGGAGGGAAATAGGGGAAAAGGAGAAGCAGAAAAAGAGAAATTCCTGACTCCTCCTAAGGTGCTGAGTATGAGCTCCACTTAACTCCAGACATAGAAAGACACTGCTTTTCTTGCTAATGCCCTATTTTCTGTATTCTGGTTGATTTATCAGCTTCTGAGACTGAATTGGTGCAAGAAGCATCTTATAAATTGCAGTAGAGAAGGAGCATTTAGCTTGCACAGGTCCACCACTCCTTTCACATAATACAGAACAAAACTGTTTTCACTTAGTTTAGTTAGGCATTTGGCCCTGATTTCGTCGTTTCAGGTTTTGCTGATGATCAGGTTTTTCCTTTACTACCTTCTTTCCATTCCCTCTTTCATAACCCTGCACCACCTCTTCTTATTTCATTGTTTCTGCTGTCCTCACCTCCTCCCTTGAAGTGTAACTTCCTCAAGTCACGTACCTGCTACTCTAGGCGCTACCCTGCTCCTTCTTCTTCCCTTATTTACTTCCTCACCTTTCATATCACTGCCTTCTCCTTTCAGAATCTTACCCTTTTTTGCCAAGTTACTGACCATAGTCTTTTCGCTGAATAATATAGGTAGCATACATTACATCATACATTTTCAGAGATGTATATTTAAATGCTTTACTGAATGCTTTTACCAATTACTAAACACTATGCTAAATTCCCAGATCAAGACTCTTAACAGTTTAAATACTGACACCTCACTAGCCTCTAGCAAGCAGAGGAAAATAAAGCTGCTATTCGTTTTTATAAGTGAGCAGTTAACCGTTTCCTAGGTGCGTTCATGCCACTATATATATTGTGTGCATTCATCCACAACCAATGCTGACTCAAGACTTGTACAGCTACCAAGTAAAAATATGAACATCACCTTTGATTCAGATCTAGTAGAGCCATTAAATGACTTTGATGACAGTGAGCTGTTTCAGAATGAGAAACTGAATCAAGTCATTACAAAAATAGCTTACCAAAGCATAACCCAGTGCTGTCCTCTCTTCTCTTCCTCTTTAGTCTACATGGATACATAGACTATCAGAACAGAAGAACAAAAAGCAACAAGGAAAAAAAACCAAACAACCGTATTTCATAGCAAAACACTTCATTATTACATGGAGCATCAACCTCCAGACAAGTATGATTCTGAACGCTCCAAAAGATGAGGGTTCTCCTTCAGGAACATGTGACACATCTTCCTTTAAAGTGATATTTAAAACACGGAAATTAGATCGTTATGAGAGAAGTTCTTATTTCAGTCAAGAGAGATTGTTTTATATATGTGTATACAGACCAGTTACCCACTTTCTGAAGCCACAATTTCTCACACTTTATACAAAACACACAAGCTCTGGTTCACTTGAAATTTAAGATTCAGAATTTTATCTCCAGCCTCTTTGGAACACTGGCCACAGCACACTACGAGATGTGGAAGAACAGAAGATCTACAGATGGAATTCTCAGCAAGAACATCCCTTAATCAAATTGTGTGCATGGTCAAATCAAGTCCAAAAGCCGAACATATGATATTCCATCAACATCCATAACTACTTTGTCTAACTTTGTAAGACTGAAGATCCCTATTTTGGCTTCTTAAACATGCTACAGCACCAGCATGCTCTGCCTCTTCAGGGGCCTCTGAAACCAAAATGTTACAATAATACCATATTCGAATAAATTAAAATAACAAAATAAATTAAAATTATAATAGTGCAACAATAAATAAGTAGTAAAGATGCATCCTAGAATTGTTTAGTCCAAAGTTTTCAAAACTATTAATGTGAAGTGGTCAAGACAATCTAGTAGAGCATGACTTTTGAAAAAACATCTGTGCTTTGGTGTAAACATCATTGATTAGCTAGGCTTAAACAACACTGTGCACATCAGTGAAACCCCACAATTATTTCAAAATAAAAAATGTGTTGTGTGCACATGCAATATAAATCTCAGAAGACATCTGTTTGAAATCCATGAGAGTTCTGTTTTTTCCAATAACATCTTGTAATCCAGCAGTGTTTGTATTTCATTACAGGCTTATAGCATTTACTAGTGATGCTGTACAAGTAGACCTCTCTTGAAAACCATGACTTCTCAATTAACTCATAATCATTAAGTAATAACTACTCAGTTAAAGACCAGAAATAAACCAAAAAATAATATTGTTTTGCCACTTTACAGAAATAAGAATGGATAAGTAACAAAATGGCCATATGAAGTCATCTTGCTGGAAGTATTCGGCACATGTTTGAAATCTATATTCCACCACAGCAGTGAAATGCGAGCAGCAACCTGGCAATTTGGCATTCACCTGCACACTCATGAATCATTAAACTGAATTTCTGAAATGTCCTCTCTTAGAAATGCCTGTCCCTTGGAGCCATTTATGGATTCAGAGAAAATGAGTTACGATTATGACTAACAGTGAAGAAAGACTGGAAGAACATAGTAAGTCAAAACAAAGGAATGAGTCAACGCTGGGAAAAAAAACCCAAAACACTACTACTGGAACTAAGAACTCAAACAAGAAATATTAAATAGGACAAAACTTGTAAGCATGTCAAGAACAGAAGAAACTAATGCTAGTGTCAATTAACAGAGCTGTCCCAACAATTACTAACACTGATTCTATGGAAACACTGCTTTAGAATGAGGAACCCTTCTGGATACTGAACTAATCAAAGGGTAAAATTAAAAGCACTGTATGAGCCTCGGCCAGGCTATGCCTTAACCTTTAACTTGATGACTAATGTTAACACAGCCTTAAAATATAGAATCTATCCTAACTAAAAAGATACACTCAAGCTAATATAGCACATGGCTCACTCCTCAAGAACTCTTTAATTCCATTCAATTACCTTAGTTGTTGTTCTTAAGAAGAAGTATTTCCCACTTCAGCTACATTTCTTTACTGCTGTCTTTCCAGTAGCAGAAGTCCCTTACACTAAAAACATCAGAGAACTGTAGAAAAAGAAAGGAACTTGCTAAAGGAATCTTAAACATTTTACTGCTGTCCGTTTTAACCTCTTGTTAGCATTCTTTATGTAGGATTTCTGTAACATGCTGTATTTGACTAGAGGCCTTGTCAGATGATGAACATTTTGGGAGTGAAGTTGAGCCTGGGAAGAAGGGAGGGGTGGGGGAAAGTTGTTTAAGATTGGTTTTATTTCTCATTATCCTACTCTGATTTGATTGGTAATAAACTGAACTAATTTCCCCAAGTTGAGACTGTTTTGCCCATGATGGTAATTGGTGAGTGATCTCTCTCTGTCCTTATCTTGACCCAGAGCTTTTCATTACATTTTCTCTCCCCTGTCCAGTTGAGGAGGGGAGTGGTAGAGCACCTTTGGTGGGCACCTGGTGTCCAGCTAGGGTCAACCCACCACATGGTGAAATAGAGCACCCCTTCTAAAAAAGGAGTTTTAAAGGCTGAAGTGTAATATACTTTTAATAAAAATATAACATTATCAAAATAAGTCTTTTTAGGACTTTGAAGAAAAATTTTATTTTCTACCGTTGTATTGCCTCTAGTTTTTGTTACTCTCTGTCAAAAGCCATACCCTGCCTCCACTCTAACAACATGCATTTTCCTAGATTTTTGCCCCTTCTCTATGCTTATCAGCCTCCCTGCTCCCTCTATATATTTCTTCACTGTATATTACATGATCCTGCAAGGATTTGAATATTTGTAAGGTTTTTTTACTCCTACTCCATTTTCCTGTCCCTTCATTTTTCTAGGTCTATATATACTAGCTAATACACTTAGCTCTTCGGTGAGTATAGAACAATGTAATTGTACATTAATCTTCCTTACAAACTAAACAAGTACTTTCAAGATTCATTTTCCTCATGATAACCTTAATGTCTAAAAATGTTACACTTTGGTAATGAGATTCGAATGTTTCTAAAAATACTTTCTATTCATGTAGGTTTTACACTGCAATCACAAATTCACAAACTACCAAATATTCATTTTATTTTCTACAGCCAGATGGAGTCGTTTCCCATGTGCCTATTTAATGAATTTTACCATTAATTAGAATAGTTTGCCAGTGGTGATCAATAAACATTTTGTATATTTACAGAGCAAGCATTATGAAGAACAGCCACAGACCAAAAGGACAGAGGGAGGGACGAGACTAAGATTTTATTAGCTTAATTAGCAACAGTTTCATAACCTTCACAGAACACAAATGTTTCTAGTACTTAGTGATTTACTTCCCCCACCCCGCCCAGTAACTAGCCCACCCTTGTAAGCAAAGATTGTTTCATTTAAAATCACAATTAAAGCCATTATTCTAATTTTAGAACAGAGATGTGTAAGGACTTGTGGTTTGGGGGGGACTTCAGATTCCAAATCAAAGTCAGAAACAAGTGTAAACCCTGCATTTACAGTAGGAACAATTCTAAATAAAAAAAGCTCCAGATGTAGCATGGTGTCAAAAATTTGACTGGGATCCAGATTTCACATTTTGTACTATTTCTTTTTAATGGAACAATCAAAACTCAGGAAGAACATTCAGGCAGTGAGCGTAATAGGTGCCTGGTTATACTGGATGGAAAGAGCAAGTGATATAGGATCCTTGATGTGCTCAGATTATGAATTTTCTGGGTACACGCAAACCAAGTGTACTACACTGGCTCAGCAGGACTGCGGGACGCACATCAAATCCCATGCATCTGAGCATGTTAGTTTTAATAGATCTGTGATTTTCTCAGCTTGACCACCTTCACATATTCTGACCAAACAGAAGTAGACTGGCCATGATAGCACTGTTAAACTCGTAAGTGGGATGAGGGCAAGAGAAGATCTTATTGCAGATGACTAAGTAGTTTAGGTGGATTCAAAACTACTGGTGTCACTAAGTGGTCAAATACCTAATTATTGTTTGCTTAGGTGCATGACATAAATTATAAACAGTTTTATAAAAAATGTTTGGCCTAATGACTGAAGCCACTGGACAAATGGCACACCTCTGACTGTGACAGAAAACTGCAGGATTTTACACCACAAATAAACATAATACCTACAAACATTCTGAACTGAGAATTTTCTGCAAAGGGCAGGGCTCAAGGCACAGGGCATATAATAAGCAGATCTGATTATATCTGGATTGGTCCTTGCAGACAGGAAAGATGCAGAAACACTAGAAAATTCAGAGGAAAGTAAAGTACACAATAGGATTTTTTTTCTTTCTTTCTTTCTTCTGGAAAACAATACGCTAATTCAAAGAGCAAACATTATTTTATTTTATCCAGCCACTCAAAATTGCACATGTGCAAGTTTCTTCTCATAAGCAGTTCAGGGAGATCGCACTATTCACAATAAGGGGAATCAGTACTCTAAGTTATCACCCACACTTTAGAATCATGTCTTTATGCTCAATTAGCAATCTGCAATTCTTAAATAAAGATAAGCAATTTAATCCTGTATGATGTTACCAGATTTTCATATCCATTCTGACCGCTGCTTCCTGTAAATACTCTGTTCTCAATTTCTACACTGCATCCACTTCGACCTTGTTGCTTATATGGTATTTCATATGAAAATCAAGCACCTACATAATCAGCCATCTACTATCACAACTGGATTAGAAACACAAAAGAAACAGCGACTTCGGGAAAGCAGGAGGAAAAAACTCACTTCCACACTTCTTCCCTCTTCTCAACACGAAATTGCACTTCGAGAATGAGCTGCCACCACTTACTGACATGAAACTTGTGAACTCCTAAGTGTAGCATAATTGTCCATTCCCTTAATGTAGTAGGTTGCCTTAAACCTATTTCTTTGCAAAAAATGCAAGAACAAGAATCACATATTAATTCCAAGAAATCAGAAGAGAATCAGACAGCTGTATTTTTGCACATTAATTTCAAAGAGTCAACTCCAAGATGAAAGAAACAGATCTTTAACTAAAAGGGCTTAAAAGAGTACCTTATAAATAACCAATTATATCATTAAGACCTAATGCAAACTACTTAAAAAAATAATTCTACGGCTTAAGTTTTTTATTCTCAAATCTTTTATTTGACTTCACTTAATTCACATCAAGCTCAGATTCCACTCCAAGATGCATACTGCAACTTTCATACTGAGTATAAAAGCGCAAGCCTGCAAAGCAGTCCTCATGGCATGAGCCTTTCGTTACCGCAGCTGGTGTAACTGGCACATAAGCTCTGGTGGACACCTTTCAGTTCACAATCAAGGAGAAGCAAAATAAAGTTTAAACCAGCTTTAGCCCTGTTTCCTCAGGGAACAGAGATCTGATTACCAAAGCAGTGTTTCTACCAAGTAATTTCATTCTTCACAGCAAATAAACCTTCAACTGAGCATTTAATTTTTTTTTCTCCCAGTAAATCTCAACATCCTGAAATTCAGTCCATACAGAGTGCAATGTAAATCTTTTTTTACCACTATTGTAATAATCAAATTTACTAGTTATTTTTAATACAAGTAATTTTAATCACCATTTTAATAATCACCTAAGACTGAAATAACTACATTAGCAGTTCTATCATCACACACTTTTATGAGATCAGCCTTAGCGTCTGTGGCGGAAGCCCAAAGTTGTGAAATTTGGATTGTCACTACAATAGCTACTGTCCTCTATACCTCAAATATTTAACAGTACTTGCTATGTATTATCCCTTTATAGCTGCATCTGAGGGGCTAAGGCACATACAGCATTAATGACTCCAAATAACTAGCTTCATTACTTCAACAATTGCAATTTCATTTATCATACCTGCCAGCACAACCATATTTATTTCATAAAAGTACCTTGATTAAGTTTGCTAAATTTGAACATCAAATGAAACAGTAAGTTTTTGAAAACATGACACCCCCCCAGCAAAAATATTAAAAAAGAGCATTCAAAACATAGATTTGAAGCAGACTGTTCTCAGTAAATGAACAGACATTAACAGCAAATGCTAGTGTAGTTATTCGAGCCGTATTCACGTGTATCAGCTGAATTCAGAGGCAGCTATTAAGATCTGAGAGTATGATATTCATTTAAAAACAACCTGATTCTAACAAGACTTCTTCGGGATAGGTAGTAATAAAGAAGGTCGCTGTTCCTGTTTGCTATTATTAAGTTCCAATTTGCAAGTATCATTTTGCCAAAACGTTAAAAGAAACTAACCTTTCCCTTTCTACTTCATGCTTTTGAAAGATACAATTATTTAGATCTTCTAAAGTTGCTTCTATAATCACTTCATTTTCTCCAACTCAGATTATCTTTAATTTCAGAAACTGGAATGCAATTTAATTATCATTAATAGTGTTTTCAAATTAACATAGTTCCTTTTCGATTCTAAGTAATGAGACATAGCCATTTCCTCCTACATAATCTGTAATGGCTTCTGAAGTGTTCTTCTGTTAGCCAGAAATCTCTTTCTCTAACAGTATTAGAGGGGACTTTTAGATCTCTGTTCCCTTTTGCTGCAATATCTCAAACCCCCTATATTAAAATGATAACAGTTCCATGCTGATTTACAAGTTAACTTCCTAAAACTGGGATTTTGCCTTGCCAAATCCCCAAATAAGCTTTGTGATACCAAACATGTATCAGATACCAAGCATTATAAATTTTCAGGATCACTTCACAACATAAAATAGAAGTTCATACCAACAATGCCTTTCCTATTTTCCAAATAAAATTTACTTTCTCCAAGCAGTCATTACCAAGCAAACTACTTTTGAATTGTCTATGAGGTTCTTTGCTTTATCCTGATACACCCTAAGATTCACATACTACATGACTGTGGATTGCCCAAGACCTCTCTGGGCAGTATCTCATCCTCAGGACAGCTTTCCCTCCTTCCTATAGTTTGGAGTAAATGTTACTTACTCTTCTTCTAGGTTACGCTAGGTTCACATGACTCAAGTGCAGCTTCTCAGAATACCACTGTGGTTTACAGTCACTAATTGCCACTGGGAAAGAACTAAATAATTTTCTTGAATAGATGCCAATTCCCTAGACACCACATTGATTTGTTTTCTTGATCTTATTTACATATTTTTTGTAACAATTGCGAGTTCCTC
The DNA here is from genome assembly GCF_000690535.1 of Cariama cristata. Classification (NCBI taxonomy): domain Eukaryota; kingdom Metazoa; phylum Chordata; class Aves; order Cariamiformes; family Cariamidae; genus Cariama; species Cariama cristata. Next base: position 15,894 of record NW_009625687.1, on the reverse strand, counting down.
TGATAATGTCAGCCACTACCATGGTAACTACTCCAGTTCCCTTTTGACATCTCCTTTAAAAAAATCACAGCCTCTGACTTGTGCCAGTTACAACCTCTGGTCTGATTCCACGGAAGTTTTAGAAAGCATATTGACAGATCCCATTTTCAGACCTCCCTGTCTCATAGCTCACAAATATTGACTTGACACACGATTGGTGCTTAATGGAAACATCTTCCAATAAAGATCTCACAAAATCTCACAAAAGTCAGATTAATGTTCCAAAACAACTACATTATTTGAAAACGATGTTGCTGTTTTGCTTTGCTAAGGTAATTTTTTCCTTCAACAAATTTTACCTTGATGACCAAAATAAGCTTTTTAATTATTTTTTCTTACATTTCCTCACCTATCTTACAGTAACCCTAAAGACATCTGTTCAAATAACTCTTTATTTGTGATCAGTGTAAATGAGTCACAACTCTCTACATTTTATCAGGCCTAAATAGACTCCACTCATTTTAAACACCAATTTAATTAGCTATATTGTTCTAACATTTTAACTCACTTTCTGCAGTCTCTCTGTCTCAACCATAAGCTTGGGCGTTGTCTGTATTCAATCACTAAAAGTTTGTTTGTTCCAGGCTTTCATATTACTGCCTTCAATGATGTATTTTTAAAGTACACCTCCTACACCTGTCAGTCTCCTGTACTGCAGCTAAAGAGTCACAATAAGAAGAATGTTATCTTCTCAACTACTATTTAAAATTAGACAGCATTTTTGCTAAATTTATTAGAGAAATATAACTTGCAAGCCTTGCTGTGTAGGTTGAGGGTGTTTTCTGGACTGCATACGTCCTGAGTAGTCATGAGTCACGTGTCCTCCTGAAGCTCAATTTCTAACGACATCATGGCACTCTATAGGCAGCTAAGGTGACATCAATTTGAGGCTTTCCTTGAAATGCACCATTCATGGTATCTTTAATGAGACTATGACAATCTGATCTATAATGAAAGCTTGCAAAGCTTTCCTCTATAAAGATCTGACAGTAGATAATGAAAAATCCTCACTCAGTTTCTGGGTGGTTTGTTTGTTATGTTTGGTTTTGTTTTTTAATTTTAGAGCTTTATACCTTTTCCTTAAATGCTTTACTTTAAATATACTCAGTGACCGAAGTGTGAATTTTTTAAACTGGCTCCCAGACTGCCCTTTGCACCGAGTTTACATATACTCTGATCACAGCAGGTCCTCATTTCACATTTCTTCACATTTCTAACAGTTGCACAACAGGGCCCTGCCAAAGAACTTTACTTCATGCCATTATTTTACATATTTCCTAAGAAGTGAAGATAACATTTCAGAACACAATACAAGTCTATTTTCCTTAAGAGACAATGCTCGTCATTCAAAAATCCTGCCAAGATCTCCACATGGTTGAGAACCCCAGAATGACAGCGCAAGAGGCAAAATAATACATTTCTAACTCAAACATAGGAAATAAGGTAAAAAATGAAAGTAAACATGCTATGATCCATCAGAATCTGCTCTAGCGATTACTAGGGAATTAAACAAATACCAAGTAATTAAAAGTTGCAGGTTTCTCCTTCACAAAGTACACTATCTTACATATGAAAAATAAATGGCAGTACTGTAAATTTAAAAGTCTAACTTATTTAAACTGACAGAGAAAAGAAATTAGTCCTTATAGAAGGAAATTTCCATAAAACTCACTGGGAAGCTTTGACCATTTTAAAAATGGTACCTGGGCCAAAGGAGAAAGAAAACCAGTGAGTCTTAGAAGACAAACGTGCAAAGGAAGAGAATCTTAATTAGGTATCTAAACACGCTGCGTTTAGGATTTTAGACAGCACTGTAGGAGATGAAATTCAGAAACAGAGAGAAGGAGAGAGCATGTCACAGATTGTGAGCAAGCAAGCGAGCACTGGGACAGGAAAAATTGGGGGGAAATCAAAACAAGTTTCATCCTACTGATGGGATACTAAGATAGGTTGAGTTGTGGAGGGAGTGATCACAATGAGAAAAGGATTTTCTTGTTTAGCACTACTTTACATTCTGGTAGCTCATCAGTTAAAGCAGCTAGAACAAAAAGAAGCCACAATATATGAATCTGGTAAAAAAAACAAACAGTAAGAGCTGGACCCGACATCATTTACAAGGGATCCCATCATAGGACCATGTAAAAACATGAGAGCTTAGGCAACAGCCAGTTGGCCTTCAAGGAGAAAAGGTATTCACAGTTGTTCACATGCAAGATTTGCAGACTATCATAAGGTTTTAGAAACTATCTCCTCTTATTCTTCCTTGTTCTCTCCTCTTAAGAATGAAATATTACTACAACAGTACTTTGCTCCCTCTTTCAACTTAGGTAACAGAAGAAAAAAATAAGTTTATACAGTGATTATAAGAGATTCAAATGAGAATAAAATTTCTGTAAGTCTGGGTTGGGGCAGCTTTTCTTCTCCTAGTTAGTAAAAAAAAAAATCTGCTTAAACTCTATTAAATGTAAAATTCCGTGAAACAGACTAAAAAGACCAGCTACTAGCCACCTTGCTAACTGAAGAAAGGTTGTAACTTACAGAGTTCAGAAATGGTGTAAACTGTTAGAGCACAGCTTAAACGGTTTATGAACAACAACAGAGCACAGAAGAGTACAGAGTGAACTACACTTACCTATTATTAAATTTCTAAAAAGAACTCAGAACGTATCAGAATTAACAACTGCCTAACACTCCTCTTAAGACTTCTCTCTGTAGCACAATGCTAGAATCTAGGGATGTGGAGCTGACTAACCCTTACAAAGAGTTCACTGCTAGCCTGGTCCTGTTCCCATGAACTTAAGTAATATTAGCATTGAGTTGAGGTCAAGTGCTTTCAAAAATTCAGCTTTAAGGGGTACTTCTGGTACTTTTTCAAAAGGGCTGCTTCTGCTTTGATGCGCATCCTGGAGACAAAACACTCCACTTTATACTTCATGATGGCTCTCCGCTGGTACAGAGCAGAATCTAGAAAATAGTTTCCAACACTGTAGCAGTCTACTTATACTTTGGTAATTCCCCTTCAGAGATTTTTCTTTTACAAACCATGTTATATAAACACATACAGCCAATACCTATGTCTCAAGCTGAATAACCGAGAGCTGAGGTAATCCCCAGGCAGAGTGCCATTACAAGTTATTATGTTGTAGGTGCTTCTGGAGAGCTGTGCTTGACTGAAACAAAGCAGAAAGCAATCATCGATCTGTATATTACAGCACAGTCTGAATACCACTTTGAGTCACATGGAAACTTAAAGCAACCTTAGGCTGCTTTGACCTACATTTAGATTCAAGGGACTCCAGGCAGTAACCAGGAAGCAGGAAATCCGGAGGGAACATTGCATGCTCAAAGCAGCCCTTCCTTCAGCATTCCACTGTGCAGGCTTTCATGCTTTACTCACAGTCAAGACTACTTACCTATGCTATAAATACCTCCCAATTGAAGTCTTAGCTGCGCCAAGCAGTCTTGTACCTGTGATGGTATTGCCTCTTTGTGCCTAGAATTATTTACCCTGTAGCTAACCAGTTTGCTACTCATCTTCCTTTTTTTAAAAGGATGTTTCAAATTAGAGTAAAATATCTGTTTTCTACGTTTGCACATTTATTCCGCCATAATTAGCTCTACTTTCTTTTGTATTTTACTGAAATGAATAAAATTATGGAAAATGAACTAAACTTAGACAGATCCAATCATGCTTTTGTCCATTTGAAGTCCCCAGTGATCAAGGATGCAGAGTGAGAGCTGCAGGGTGCAAGGGCAAAGGACTGGTATCTAAGCGTAAGCTCCTCCGCTCTCAGAAGTGGAAGTAAAATTATCCAAAGACTTTGATATTTGGCTAAAAGATTGCGCATAATGATTGGATGAGGTCCTTAGGACTTAACCTAAAGATCTTTTGAGACAGGAAATTTCATAATCCTATTGTTAAAGTTCCCATCAACATTCTTAACTGACCTTGTCCGTTATTGCTCTGATGTCCCCCCTGCCCTAACGTGACTGCTATACTATTTTGAAGAACATATTGCCTTCCTGGACAGATGATTCTGTCTTCCTCAATTTTATCATTTGGCTATGGTCCACCTACTGCTCGTTAGCTATCTCACAGTTTTTATTTGCTGCATATAGTGCTATATACCTCTATGAATACACATTAGGCAGCAACTGCACTGCAGCATGCTGGCATATGTTTTCATCTCCATTTGCTGTCATTTCCTTTGACATAAATAGCATTGGTTACCACAGGCCAATATATCAAATCATAAACCATTTTTCAAGGTTAAGAAAAAATGGTTTGGTAAGGTACCGTAGAACAAAAATAGTATGACCATATTTATTTCTGGATTTACTTGCTTATTTTAAAATTAAGTGTCTATGATACTTGAACTGCAAAATGCAGTATATGCTCCCACTCTCCAGTAATAAAATATACAGCACGCCTGTAAAAAAATTCTATTAAATAATAGGCATGCATTGGAATCAAATGAAAAATAGAGCTCAATTTGCATTTATCAACTTTTAACATTTGAAAATTTCACCAGAGCAAGTAAAACCAATTTCTCTCTCTTGTTAGAAAGATTTGTATATGGGATTATTTTCTGAAATTCCACATTTTTAAAATTAAATTCCCAGCATAAACTGGATAACTGGTATGATGTTCATACAGCACAAATGTATCCTCTGCTGTGGGGCTGCAAATCATTGACTTTTCTTGATCAGTGCAACCCAGTGAGAAAGGTGGTTGTCAAATGCACACAATTGTATCACAGCTAGATACTGATGGATTCATACGCATCACATATAATGCCCCCTTAATTTTTACTACCTCCGTAAAATATTGCAGACTCCTGTGTTCGCTTTCGGAACATTCTCCAAAATTATTTATACTTCATCCTCCTGCACGAAAGGAGGAGGCCACGTTTATGATTTCATTTATTAGAAAAGATAGAAGGTGCACCCAGTTTTCACCACTAATAAAACAGTGTTTTCCTTGACTTCCAGGTAAGTACCTGTATACCAGTATTCACTTCGGAATTCAAGTTGTCTCAAAAAAAATATTTTCTACAAAGCCTGTTAATTCCAGTCTTATCTGGAGAGATTAAACACTAGGAAAGGATTAGTCACTAGTATCCAAGTAGAGTGCATATTATTTGCTTTGAAATATTTTTTGGCAGTGCTACATAGGCCTCTCTACACTGGTAATCAGTAGAACAAATAAAGTCCTTGCAGCTGTACCGAAGTTGATGGACACTACATATGTAGCATATTTTTGAGGTAACTAGAGCATACACACTAACTTGTATGTATGAATACTTGTATGTACACACAAGCACACATTTTTTTACCCTATTAAAGCTCCGCTTTTGCCATGATGATCCTTGATTCTAATCTTCCTTACTTCAAGGCACTTAAAATCCTAAAGACTTCATATCCCTAACAGTGATTGTAGCATAGCTAAAGCAACAGACCCTTCTGCGAGATACCACATACATAAAAGCTTTTCTGTGGTATAGCTAGCAGAAGGTCATAAATTCCCAGCTACCATAAGCTAAGCCAGCAAAGGCACTAGTCAGCACAGCTGCATCTAAACTAGGAGCCTGCTGATGGCACGCAGTTTGCTCACAATTCCTCAGTGATGTTACTATGGGAACTTTTATAGTGGGAGTTCCTTGTATCTGATCCAAGTTTCAGAAAGACAGAAGTAGGAACAAGGGAAAGAAACTGAGGAGAATGATAGGAAACCACATCAGCACACTGTGTCCCATTTACTGTCCTACTGGAGAATCCCAGTGGAGGCGAGGCACTCCTTATAGGCAGTCACCAGACAAGATTAGTATCACATCACAGATTTATGATACGCTTCATGTTCTTAACTATTTAACTACTAACTATTGAACATTTTTTTACATTAAAAAAAACCAAAACCAACAGGGGTTTTACCCAACTACAGTGACAAAAGACAAACTTCTGCTTGTCAAAACATTTGCAAGTATTTCTGAAATACAGCTTAATATACATCTTGGTTCGGCTCTAAATTCACAGAGTTAAAAACTAAACAACAAAAATATACACTTGGCACAATAGCCCACTTCCCTACTCCAAATAAACAAGAACTGCTGGCTTGCTACCAGAGAAAACAAATAGCACAGAAATAGCAACAGTGACACAGACCCACTTACCCCACAAACAGAGCCAGAAAACTGAAAGGACAAATTTACGTAGTGCTTAATATGTATACTGACTGCTCCTGCTTTCACATACACCACAAAGCCTGTGTAGGTTGTAGCACAGGCTCCAAGTTTTCACACAAACTTTGTAGTATAATGGTAGCTAAGAAAAATGACTCAGTTATGGAGTCTCCCTCGCCTGAAGCATAGCAATATTACTGGAATTGCTATTTGTCTCAGAGAAATCAAATAGTACTGGGAAGAACCTACTGAGCCACAGAACATTCTCAGTGTATGAGAAATTGTAGTGAATATTAATTTCTGGTTTGTTTTCCCATTATTAATGCCGGCAAAGAACAGTGCTCAGCCTCTCTTCCTCTCCAGTGTATTTCTGTTTCAATATACATATCAATATTAATTTCCCCTGTAGAGTTACCGTCATATCTAATGAACAAACAGATGCTATGTGACATGTCTTTTTATGCCCTTGATTTTTACATTATCTCTAATTAATTCAGATCACTAATAATACATTTTGGAAGTGGTCACAATTAAAAAGTCATGTGCTGTAAGACTGCACAAAGTTAATATAACACACAAATCCACAGACCATGTATCTGTTCCTGTTCCCTGTCACAAAAGAGCTGTCCGATTTTTCCTTTCAAATTTTTGTTTAGAAAACCCCTCAAAAACTAAATAATGAAGCTTCACAAGATATGATTACAGCGTTAGAAAGAATGCAAATACAACTATTTAACTCTAAGCAGAGCATTTAATTTATGGTGATAAGTCAGTTCTGCAGACATGCATCCTGAAAATGTCATCTTCTCTAAAACATTTATGTTTTAAACCAGTCAAGCACATTGACAGTACTTGATAATAACAATTCCATACAAGAGCCCTCTAAATTATAATCTGTAGTATTTTTAAACTCAGAAGATCAATCAGTCTCAAATTAATTTCAGGTATTTCTTTGCTTCTCATAATTTCGTATTAAATCTCGACTGAATTGCTCCCCATTTCTGTAAGCCATCAGAACAGACAACATTTTTTAAGGAAGCTGTTTTAAGGGCAAAGTACCTTTCAAAACAAAGAATACATAGACCAATCTCAGATTCACTGGTCATGTCCGTATTTGCAAATAACGTGGCCTAGCAGGAAAAGACTTACAAAATGAAACAGAGGTGCATAGAACTTCATATCCACATTACAACCATTTGACAGCATTTTTATTTCAGATAAGTCCTTCTCTCATCCTATAGTCTGAATGATCATTTGAGGTTGAAGCTTATTAGGTGTACTTCTGGAATGCATCCTTGAGTTCAGTTTAATTCAAAAGGAACTCAGTTTGTTCAGCCTGATTCAAAAGGAACTCAGTTTGTGTCTCTATGATCACTTCAGGACGTGAACCAGAGCACAGTAAGTGGTGATGATCAAATTTGCTTCAAAAGCACACTCCTGATTCAAAGTAAAGCACAGAAGAAGATGCGCCCATTGAAGTCAATGGGAGCTTTGCCACACCTTTCAGTGAGATAAAACTTACTCGATCCCTCTCTCCTCCTTTTTTTTCCTTCTGATCTTTCAGTTTAGGTATAGTAAGACACGAAGAGTAAAAAAGAATGATAAATACAGTGGAAGAATAGTGTGTTAAATAAAGGGAAATTTGCTGGTGTAGTTGTTTAGACTGCTTTAATTTACTCTGGCTTTTCTCATTCTCACAATCATGCACTTGGAACCAAAGCAATGGGATAAAGATGGTGATATTTCCCTGCCTGTGCTCAGAAGTTCACTTTAGGGTCATACTGCTGTGCCCAAGCTGATTATTCCTGAAGGTAATCGGGTCCCCAGAGGCTGAACAGTCTGCTCACATTCAGCTAGCTGTATTTCAGAGCTTTAAAGAACATGTCTATGACGGTAAAGGTAACATATAAATCTGTCAGCTCTTTAGGATCCTTATGTCCCAAGTACTTTCCTCAAAAATGTCTCCCCTCACTCTTGCTGATATAGAGAGGAAAGAAATGTGAGTGCAGGTAAGGTACCAGCATACTACAGTGCCCTGAATGAACATGAAAATCTAATTATTGTAGACAGGACTGTTTAAAAATCTCATACCCAGAAATGAGAAAACTTTTTATTTCGTATTGTGTCTCCATAATCTCCTGCAGAACAACCACCTCCTTTATAAACTATATATTTTTCATTTTCTTTCAAACTGTTAAAGCCATTCCTTGTGTGATTTATCATTTACACAGAAATGATTAGGTGATTATGCATACTTATTGTGTACCACAGAGATAACACATGAAATCCAAACACATATTATGAAGATGGTGTGTATGACATTAAACTAAGACACTTAATATAACCATAAAGCAAGTGGCAAAATGCTGAGCAGACTACAAACAAACTCAGTCTTTCAGCATAGTAGTTCCTTGCACATCTTTTCTATGAGTCAGACACCATCCCCCTCATACTCTTTACTGAAGTCACAGGAATTGCTATCACTTCTTGCAAAGTGAAGGATCCACATCTATCCTTTCAGAAAGTATACTCAGTACAAACTCCATTCCCAGCCATCAGCAAGTTTGGGAGGAAAAATTAAAGGGAATTGCCGTCTTTTTTGCCCCACTCTTTAATAAAAGTGTCATGACTTTATGATGGTATAGACCGCATAGCTTTGCTGTCAATCTTGCTCCCTATGATATTGCACCTGCAGCCTTGGAAATCAGTAAGATCTTGTTTTGAATAAGTAACAGATTTGTTTTTCAAGAAACAGAAACATTTAACAGTGTAAAGACCATGCCTAACAAAGCCTTCTCGAAGAGTAAATGTCACAGGGAAACAGAGACTGTAGGAAGTACTCATCAAATGTTTTCTATTTGCTGGGGTAAGTAAATGAAGTCTGCAAAATCACAAGTTTAGTAGCTTCTCCTCAGCTCTCCTGCAAGATGCCAAGATCAGTCAGACTAACTGCCTGTTTAGTTCAGTAACCTCCACATACAACTGTCCAAATAGAAACATTTATCAAAGTTTTGTTGGCTGACCCACCTCCTCAGAATCACTTACCTGTATAAAGTTCTTCTCGGTGCACTCTGTTTACATAACTGAGAAAGGATAAGGCATCAAGCACAACAGAATCCTTGGTATGAGAACTGCTAGACCTGGTGTAGGTGTCACTTGATCACCTGTCTTCCCATCCAGAAGGAGCAGGCCTGAAAGCAGAGGGAGAAAAAAGCGGGGCTGAAAATCACAATCCATAGATCAGAGGGGTCATATGCACTGCACAGTGTCTCTCTGTAATCTTAGACACAGGAATCCTTGGACCCTCAGCTCTGCAGCTCTCACTTCCTTTTGCGTATGACAGAAGAAATGAATCTTTAATTCTGGACTCTCCTCTCTGTTTTCGTTCAATAACCAAGGACGATTTTTTCCTTCCTTTGCCATTTGCCCATGCTGTTCCTAACTACTACTGCACAGCTATTTTTCCTCTAGATATTTCCTCTTTTTGAAGCTTCTCTCTCACCTGTATCACACAACTACCCCACCTGCCACCTACATTGTCTCTCAAAGCAGCTGTTTCTAACTGGCTGCTTGGTCAGAGCAGGAGGAGGTAATTAGCTTCCACATTAAACCTCTTCAGCTGCTGCTGAACAGAAAGCATGCATTCCATCATACTCATCCTGCAAGAATTACTGGTGGATCCTGTGCAAAGTGCATGGAAGGTCGTGAACTACCCAGCCAAATTCTGCTAAGACATCCTGCAATTTCTTATTAGTGCAAATCAGATTAGGTTTTGGCCCCATCTGTATGGCAGGCTGGAATTAGACTGCATTTTCTCTTTTCAATCCTTGTACAAACCACTTCTTTAGATGCACCTAGGTGTCCAGAACCTTGCCCGCAACAATAGGTGCATACGTAGTTTCTCTGATGCACCTGAAACAGCCTTCTCAAAATGATAACCAAAACCTCAATTGTATAAAGCATCACTTCTCTGGTTCTCATTTAGCAAATACGTACACATGCACCAAGGCTTTCCTGGGCAAAAATTAAAACAGCTGAATACTCATGGCAGACAATTGTACCCTATGTCAAGTATCTCAGCAAATTTGTACCATTTAACCACAGCACTACTGTGAGAACTTATTTTAAGAAAACAACTTAGGAATGTTAAAAAGTCTCTTTATAGTTTAACACAGACTTCTAGGACAGCTCAGAACTTGCATCCTTCCCATCTTAAAATTCATAATATGAACTTACATTCTTCTAGTGTTTGCCACAGAAAAGTTTCACTGAGGCTGTGTCTTGATTTAACCCCAGCCAACAACTAAGCACCACACAGCTGCTCGCTCACTCACTCCCCCCTGGTGGGATGGGGGAGAGAATCAGAAGGGTAGAACTGAGAAAACACGTGGGTTGAGATAAAGACAGGTTAACAGGCAAAGCAACAGCCATGCACGCAAGCAAAGCAAACCAAGGAATTCATTCACCATTTCCCACTGGCAGGCAGGTGTTCAGCCATCTCCAGGAAAGCTGGGCTCCATCACACGTAACAGTGACTTGGGAAGACAAATGCTGTAACTCCAAACATCCCCCACTTCCTCCTTCTTCCCCCAGCTGTGTATGCTGAGCATGACATCACATGGTATGGAATATCCCTTGCGTCAGTTGGGGACAGCTGCCCTGGCTGTGTCCCCTCCAAACTCCTTGTGTACCCCCAGCCTCCTCGCTGGTGGGGTGGGGTGAGAGGCAGAAAAGGCCTCACCTCTGTGTAAGCCCTGCTCAGCAATAACAAAAACATCCCTGTGTTACCAACACTATTTCCAGCACAAATCCAAAACATAGCCCATACTAGCTACTATGGAAAAAATTAACTTTATCGCAGTCAAAACCAGCACAGGCTGCTAAGTTGTAAGGATGCAAATCACGTAAGGCAATACTTTTTGCTGAGATCCTCCTATTCATAATTATGATAAACATCTCCTTAAAATTATTCTAATATATGCCTGAACTTTATTACAGATGGTTCCTTTTGAAAAAGTTATTGAGAAAGCATGGCCAGTTTTAGGTTTTCTAAGTGTCAGAGCTCTGTAGTACTCATCCAGCCAAGACTGATCACTGAGAGTAAGTTAATGATGTTTACAAGAACATTTGAACAACTCTAATCCAGACTACACACTTGCTTTCAGTCAGCGTGTGTTTCTCCCAGACTCTTCTAGGGCTTCTACGGTAGTTGGGATTTTCTGCGTGTTCAAGCAGTAGGGGAAGAGTTAGTGGCACTTTTAAGACTATGAAGGGCTCTCACATCTCAAGACTTTTAAGACAGTCGTGTTTTCAAGTGCCCTCTGGAAGGAAAGAGTTAAAACAGTCACAAGGTCTTCAGTTCCTTCACTATTTCCAGCAACGCTGATTTAGAAAGGATCAGAGGACCTAGCACCTACAGAATATATCCATGCTACCAGAACTGCATGGGCAGCCTAAGGGCTCCCTGCAGAACTTATGAAGCGTGGCAACTAACACACTACTACACAACACTGACATTTTAATCCAAGCGTGACACTCACAAGGCAGACGGATGAAGTACAGAAGTATAAGACACCTTGAGTCACATCTGCCTCTGATTTATGTGATCGGGTAATGCGTTATATAGTAGGCACAGAAGCAGACTTTCCTTCTGCTATGTTGAATAGGTTGTAGAGCACAATTCAAAACAGTCTTGAGGCCAGAGTACATACAACCACCCTGCCTAAGGATAAGGACCAGAGAGAGATACCCAAAACATGTAAAGCCACATATGCACTCCTGCTCAGTTTTGTTGGAAATGACAGGAGATCACCAATAAACAGACCCTCCAAAAAGCAAGAGGCAAGATGCAATAGGTTTCTGTTTTGAGACAAAGAAAATGTCATCCTACAAAGAATGGTCTTCAAAACAAAAAAGGAAAAATGGTAGTACCTATGAACTTCTGACACATTAAAATTTTCTGCTGAAAATTTAATGCTTCCGAACTGTGTTGTATTCATTACAGAATTTACTCAAATTTTCCTCTCTTTCATAAAACTGAGCAAACCATGATCACCATTTTGCACATAGCAATATACATATATTCAACAGAATCTGAATCCAAAAAATGTTAATTAATTAAAGCAAACGATTTAATACAGAAAATATTCAAACATTCTTTAAAGCCACCATTAGAAAACTTCCAGACAAAACTACCCTTTTGGAGCACTAAGAATTCTAGTGAGACAAAAATAATCACTAAACTATTATTCAGGGTGCTATCACACTAACTGCAGTAAATGGAAGTGCTTTAAGAAACACCTAAGAGAAGCTGAGGATAACAGAGTAACATTCTATAAAACCAAACCAGAAAGCATGGTTAAAACCTTCTTCCAGACTTGTTTTGTGCAGAACTTTTTGAACCACACTACCAAAGGCGGAATACTTTTGGAGTGCCCAGAGGCATTAGAAGCACCTCTTTCATAAATGACTTGTGGTATGGAACGCTGGGAGGGGGCAGGGAGAAGCACTGGGTAGGAATGCTTGTGCTGCTGTGATTTGTTTCCACTATCAGGATAACATCAATGAATTAATAACAGCAGCCTAAAGAACCATAGCACATTGAACCAACAAGAGGAAGGCACTAGAAAAAAACGATTCAATGACATGATACATTTTGAAGATGACAATTTCTCCAAGATGGTTTGAGCCTTATGATTACTGGGAAACCTGTCTTTGTAAAACACTGAATCCTTCATCAAGTGCTTTCCAGTAGAGGATCACAATCTACAGGGAAAGGTGAGAGGTGCTTGAAATACATTCTAATATACCAGTAACTTATTTCCTCTCCCTTTATTTTTAAAGGACTCAAAATGCCTATTTCCTGGACAACTTCAGATAACGTCATACTAATTTCACACTAACTTCAGTGGCTGTGAACTCATGAAGCAGTTAAAAATATGTAAAACCACCATCATTAAAAGGGCAGTTGTTATGTATAGTCAATGAACTTGTAACTATTACTTAATTTTAATTTAATTTTTTCCCCAGGTGTGATTCAAAATTATCCCACGTCATTTCAAACTAGTTGTATCAAATAATTCCAAGTAACATCAATAACTTTTCCTTTTTTTAAAATTCTGCCACAGAAATAATTCAGCTGATTTCTATTTCAGACAGAAGAAAAATGAAAGCTTAAATGCTTTCGGATGATAAAAAAGAAAAGAATGCAGAAATAACGAAATCTTTCCTCGTGAATAAATTTAAATATTTCCTTTCTTCTACAATAAAAGTTCTGTGGAAAAGAAATAGTTTAAAAATCATAAGAATGATACTTTTATTAATCTGATAGGATAAAATGACCTACTAAAGAGAGATCAAAATTTCAGAGCATATTAAGAAACCAATCTCTGATATATTATTCCTATTGTACTTGTCAAATAGGTTCCATTGTTGTTAAAGATAGTATAAATAATCTTTAATAAAGTCCTGGATTTTGCAGATATAGTAGTGATGTTATGCTTTTCTGAATGTAATACAATGTAATATAGCACAACAGAGCGCCTATCACTATGCTTACTGAGTAGTAAGCACATAGCAAGTTCAAGTAAAGAAATCTAATAGGCAGCACACCACTCCCCTAAAAACAAGGCATTTCAGTGGTATAGGCATCCTACAGTTAATCAGAAATTCTGAGCATGGAATTATTTTTTTTTCCTCAGCTCCTACCTCCTGTTTCAAAGGCTGATGGTATTTATATAGATTTTAAGAATGACTCCATGTATTGAGACAGTGATGAACCCCTAACACAGGTATGAAAGGATGAATCTTCTAATATTCCACTAAAAAAAATTACAGGAAATATAGCAGAGAATACAACCAGGCTAATCAGTATTACTTCTTAGGTATTCCAATAGCAGTTTCATTAAGTAAACCTTGAACAGGATCGCTAAAGCAGTAAAACACTGTTAGTACCAGAGCCATTGATGAAATAAGCTGTTTTATCTCCCAGTCTTGAAGTGTTTTTCTGTTTGAGAATATATTCTTATCACCATAAAACACGCTTAATGTTATGGACACATAACTCGAACTATAGCAATCGCTACTTATCGTTCTAATTACCCTAAGATCATTGTCTATTCCTTGGGAGAAACGCAGTTGTGAAAAACCCTTGCATTTTGAAAAACATTGAAAAAGTCTTTTCGCTACATATACCCTTAGTTCCTGATACTTGGCAACAGTGGAAGAGCATTACCTGAACATGACTGGTGAGAGAACAGCAATGAAAAGAAGAATTTTTATACCCTTTGTCATTAACAGCAAGAATCATGCACCTGATGTGAAAACTAACAGACAAACACATCGACTCTATTAGACGTACAAATGAAACCTGATTATGCAACTCTTACATTCTCTAATTCAAAAATATCTCAAAAACACACAAAGGCATTTCAGCATAACAGCTGAAAAATGAGTACGTTTTCCCCAAACAGACTTTCTCCTCATATTTACAATTCAAAATACCTTAATACAATGATCGTATAATATAACAGCTTGTCTAAGCAATCCAATCATATTTGGTTTAGAACAATAGCTTACATCCCCTGAAACAGGGAAGCCTTTACAGAAGTTTGTCAATATTATATTCAGCTGATAACACAGCCAGCTTTTAAGGTGGGGGAAAACAAGAGAAGTACCTGAAGTGCTTAAACAGTACCCAAAAATGGAAAGATATAATTCAAATTAAACCACAACGATCAGTTCTCTTTAGGAGTACCATGTGACACAATCCATGTAAAGCACAGGTTTTCTGAATTTAGAATTATAATATATAGTATCTTCTCTTTTTAAGTCTAAATTAATAGAACTCTTCGTCAAATTCCTAATGTTTGGCAAACTATGTACCTGTAGCACTACTACGTAGTACCAAAGGATGAGAAACAATTTTACGCAAGACAAAGGTGTAACAATCATTGAAAATGTTATTAAAATTTTAAATGTTTTATTCCTTGTCATTAATAATGTCCTTGTAGAAATATGAAGTTAAATATTTTCTATGTATTTATTCAATCCCTTTCCATTTATTTCCATTGCCTCCAAACATTTTAAAAATATTTTTCCGCCACATGAAGTAGAACTGCTGAAGAGCAGGACTGCTCCTTTTAACAACCGCGCTACCTCAGACGCCACCTCATCCCTCTGAAACACTGCCAAAACGCTGCTTACGCACTCAGCTACATCGAGTGACATTAGCACCGATTTGGAAACGATAACAACTACGATAAACAGACAAACAATAAGGTATGTTATCCCCTCTGCAGTAAAAGTGGTGTTTTGCCTCAGGTATTTTCTGTCAGGTTAGAACAAAAAGGAAA
>NW_009625687.1:0-250 GCF_000690535.1 Cariama cristata | reverse complement strand
GCAGTCCTTCAAGTGAGTTTTTTTTCGTCCTCTAGCCACTACCTCCCAGCACACAGACTCACGTTCTACTAGGTAAAAACTAAAGATAACAAAGGAAACGTCTCTGCTCCTCACTTTCGAAGGACGAGAGCTGGCCAGGAGCTACGCTGGTATTTCTTGGCGACTTCGGGGGAGCTCAGGGCGCCCCCGCCCGCTCTGGAGAGCGCCCCTACAGCAGCGCGCGCCCAGAACCGTTACAGAACAAACCAAC
>NW_009625686.1:0-9136 GCF_000690535.1 Cariama cristata | reverse complement strand
CGCAGCCGTGGGACGGCAGCGCTGCCCGGCCTCTGCTCGCAACAGCTTGCTCCCATCTGGGTCTAGAGCAGCCCTGAGGCTGGTAAAATTCTGCTGGAGCTGAATCCGTCCAACCATACACAATGGTACGGCACTGAATTTGCTCGAGCACGGTGCCCGTTTCCTCCTCTCCCAAGCTCAGTTCTCTGGTTTGTGATAGGAAGCCCCGACGCGGAGAGCTGCAAGGGTCTGATGCCACTTCTTGTTCTGTTTGCAGTCCAAGCTGGGAGACCAGCCTTCTCTTGCAGCCTTGGTGAGCCGGATCATCGCCATGGCAGATGTCAACCGGGATGGGAAAGTGTCTTTAGCCGAGGCCAAATCCATCTGGGCGCTACTTCAGCTCAATGAGTTTCTTCTCATGCTCTCCTTACATGAGAAAGAGCACACTTCCAAACTGCTGGGGCACTGTGGGGACCTCTACGTCACCGAGAAGATCCCCCACACCTCCCTCTACGGAGTGGATGTCCCCCCCTTCCTCCAGTCACTGCTGCCTTCAGTCGTCCACCAAATCATCCACCAGTGGTTTGCACCAGCGTGGCCCCGGCGGGCAAAGATCGCCATCGGCCTTCTGGAGTTCGTGGAGGAGATATTCCACGGGACCTACGGGAACTTCTACATCTGCGAGACCAGCTTTAAGAACGTGGGCTACAACGACAAATACGACTTCAAAATGGTCAACCTGAGGAAGGTGGCAACGGAGATGACAATCAGAGGTTTCCTCAAGGGACGTCACTGTGAGCAGAACGTGGACTGCACCTACGGGAAGGACTGTATGGCGACGTGTGACAAACTCATGAAGCAATGCAAAAGCGACATGGTGCAGCCCAACCTGGCGAAGGTCTGCGGGTTGCTGCAGGACTACTTGCTGTACGGAGCACCGCTGGAGCTGAAGGAAGAGCTGCAGAAACAGCTCCGAACTTGCATGACGCTCAGCGGCCTGGCCAGCCAGATGGAAGTGCACCACTCCCTCGTCCTGAACAACCTCAAGACCTTGCTCTGGAAGAAGATTTCGAACACCAAATATTCCTAACGGGGGAAGCATGGTCCTGGAGTTTAGAATCTGCAATCCCGGAGTAAAGTCCAAGGGCTGAAGGCCTCTTTCTCCATCCTCTCCCCCACAGGAAAACTACACCCTGCACAGGGAGTTCAGCATAGCTGCAGCCCCTTCTTCTTCATGGACCACCAAGCGTCATGACTTCCACCGCCCAGCAGGATCATCGATACGGTCGGCAGGAGCGTGCTGCGGAGCTGGGACACCGGGAGCCGGGCTGAACAGGCTTGGGGGAAGAAGATGCCATGGAAAGCGATAAGGAAGCGGAGCCCAGCTGGATGCATCTAACTGTTTCTCGATTAACAGGAAAGCAGTGCGGAGAGATGAGAATGAATCATTCATGCTGTACTTGTCACATCTTCTTTTGATGAACATCTCTGATGTAAATAAATAGCTTTTACGTGAATCACACCAGTACATCAATAGTGAAACAGCAGCATTTTAAGTACCAGCTTGCTTGTGATCTAAAAAGGAGAAAAAGGTAGATTTCCCTATTCAAAAATCTCTCCTTAAGCGTCTGAGTGACCTGCCATCAGATCCAGCTGTAACTTAGGAAGCAGATAAGCTGTCTTTTCCACAGTGGAGAATCCTGGCAATTCTTTCATTCCTTTTTTAAGTGCCTGACCCCAGACACAGTGATGCGATGGCTTGTGTAAGGCTCCCACCCGGCTGCCCCTGCCCGCAGTCGGAATTTGGCAGCACGGGCCATTCCCTCTCACGTGTTGGCTTTGGAAGCGTCTAAGGCCAAGAATAGCTTAAAGGAAAAGGGCTAAACATGAACGGTTCTGACCGGTTAATGTATGTGCTCTGTGTGTTACTTCTCACAATACTCAGAGCAGGCATAAGCCAACCTCTTGGTTTAATTCTCCTAAAACTAAGCTGGGTTTGCACTGCAGAGGTTAAAGATTAATACCAGAATAATCCAGTGCTTCTCTCATTATTAAAATGAATTTCCAGGCAAGCTTTCAGCAGGTTTCAAGACATTTGTTTGGCTGTGTACACACTACCAGGTCTCTAACTATAGTCTGTTGCCTTTAAATGCTCAATTATAGCAACCTTTTAAAACTACGGGTAGAGAGGAAGAGTTTACGTAAACTACCCCAAGCTTGCTCTGTTCCCAGCACAATCGTATTCCCGCTGATGGACCATATGCCAGTGCTCTTGCCAACAACTGCTCAGTGAAGCGGAGTGTATATCTGAAGTACAATCACAAAGAAAAAAATACATCCGGCAGTATATATCGCCTGTGAAGGCAATCAGTAGCGTCACAGCTGCAAATTTATGAGCCTTTGGAGGAGAGATATCAGTATTTCCTTCTATTAGTTCTATAGGATCATCGTTACCTCTCACTGTTATTTATGGAGGAAATATTTCAGTGTCAACAGTGCTCTAAATCTAGCAGGGAGCCAGCGTAGCTCACTTCCCGCAGAGTTGGCTTTGCAACCTAATTCATCTGTGGGTAAGGTCGAGCGTTTGTAAGGTTTCTGTGTTTGAAGGCTGCCAAGCTCCTCAGCCCGCCCGACTCCCCCTGAATTCAGTACCAACGCTGCAAAGGTGGTCGAGACCCCACCACCAGGCACTGCACTGGTGTGTGCTGGTGCAGGGGCATCGCACTGGTGTGTACTGGTGCAGGGGCACCTGCACGGGAGCACTGGGCAGAGGGCGAAGGCCGGGACTGGAATTCGGTAATGAGGCTCCGCGCAGCCACCCCAGCTCATCTATTGTCCTGCATTCCCATGGCAACCAGCTCCACTGACAGATTAATTTTCTTCTGCTATTAGAAAAAGGAACCCAACAACCATGCCAAATCTGCTCCTTAGATATTCAGGAAAGTCATTTTTCACCCTCCCCTCTCTGGTTGTAATTTACCAGTAAATTTTGTCCAGGGAAGCAGCATTCCCACTACACTTAATCCCCACAGCTCCCTTCCCCAAAAGCAGTATTAGAAAGTAAGCTCCTAGAAAAGTGGAGGAAAAGCACCATGTTCCTTCCTTATCCGTAGTCTTAAATATGAGAATCTCTTTAAGCATTTGTGATGAAAGATGAAGTTGAAGGGGCATGACAGCCCGTGTACGTACTTTGAAGAACTAGCCAAGACAGCTTTATTCAAATAAAGACAGTTCTGGCTGGAACTGGCACATTACCCTGTTATTAATCTGCACACCCCAGTAACAGCAGCGGACACTCCCAGGAATCACTCATGACTCACACCCCCAAAGAACACCGAGTTTTGTTCATCGCTAATAAAGTGTACAAGTGTCTTCAGACACATGCTTATGGTTTACAAGCTAGACCGCAATAGAGGAGGAAAAATGACTAAAGGCAAAGCTATTTTACACTCCTGTCTTCTCCAGACATCCCACGTTAGCTGGAGAAAAAAAAAAAAAAAAAAAAAAGCCAGAACACTAAAGATTGACAATCTGATCTCACCACATGCTGCTGTTTTAGCAGCACAGTAGATTTGTGCCACAAAAGGATGGAGGAAAGCAGCGAGACTTCTGCCTTTCATAGCTTAAAGTAAAAAAAAACCATCCCAGTTCTCATATCCACAAATAAGTCTTAAATCCTAGAATGGTTAAAAGTATTACTTGGGGTGCTACAAATACACAAGCATAATCATTTCAGACTTATTGTAGGTGGCATCTTTATTTATTTTGTTTTTTAAATCCTTAACCATGTAGAGAAAACAGAGATTCAAACAGTGCTTTAGGATATGGCTGTGAAAACAGCATATGAGCGGATGACTGGGAGAAGGCACTCTTACGGCGATTCCACAGGAGTTCAGCAAAAGCAGAAGGGACACTTGGAGCACAACAGCTATTTTTTTTTAAACGGACATTTGAGTACACAGGTTGCAGCAAACACGCAGAACCACAAGCAGTACTGCACACACTTTGACTGGCTGTAGTGTGCTTGAACCCACATATGAGAAAAGATGAACTTTTAGGAATCTGCAAATCTTCGAATGCGGACGCTGCCAGTCATTTCTTTTGCTGTAGCCAGGTTTGATAGAAATTCTAAGACTCAAGGCATGATCTGCAAATAAAAAAGGCCCAGGATGTTAGACAAATTCAAATACAGCCAGTAAAAGCTAGCAATAAATGTCAATACTAAAAAGCTAATTAATCCATAGCATCCAGAGGCCTCCTGTTCACTATAGTAGAGTATCTGAGGTAAGGCACCACAGCTAGTCAGGACAGAAAATTGCTTTTAATTGCAGAGGCAACATTTTCAGCTAACTGAAGAATTAAATCAGGTTTGTCTTGGGACTGTCCAAAGATTTTTCATATCCCACAGGAAATAAAAAAGCTTCATAAAATGAACCCAAATTTTAAGGAAGTCATTAGGTGGGCTCGGTTATCATAATTCACAGAGAATCTTCAGAAAGCCACTTCCTTCAGTCCAGAACCACAGGAACACCTTGTCTCGCACTGGCTGTATTCATGGCAGTCAGTGGAAGCTGAGTGCCTGCAAACTTGTGTGGATCAAGACCTAAAGCAGTGACAGAAGGCAGATAGCACTAATCAATTACACTAATTTAGGAGAGGTTCTTTGCCACTAGATCATAAAGGTTTTGAAAAAAGATCTTCTGGCTAGGCACAGGGCACTCTGGCAAGTCTAGGAAAGGGATAATTTAACAGCACGATAGCTGGAGCCTGCTCTTGGTCACTCTTTCACTCTTAGACTCCCTAAAAATCAAAGGTGAGTTTGCCAGCCTCAGTGCAGAGGCAAGCTATTAATAGGGCAGAGAAAAAAAAGCTGGCCTTATTCCAGCATTCAAAGCCATGACAAACCAGTTCTAAATGATGAAGGGCTAAGTTAATGTGCAGAAAGATTTTTAATTTCTCTCAAAAACACTTTAATACAATATCAATCTTTTCCACAGCTGAGAGCCAGACTATTCTTTCAGTAAAGCAATATTCATAGCGTGGGATTGCTGCTCAGTCTTGGGAAGATGGTTAACAGTAAATGCTGATAGGGAAGTTTTAATAGCTATCCTACGCCTCACACAGTGAAGTTCTAAAGAGAGACTCATTAGGCACTCACTACCCCTACAGGACCCTTGATGTGAGTGAAGTCTGATGAAAAAACTCAAATCTGTATTTCAGGGGTAAAAGATGTCAGGAAATTTAAATAGAAGTCACATCCTAAGGCATGCCTCTTTGCATAACCATATCCCCAACAACCTTATTAGCATTCTTTTCCAAAGCCACTGCTGGTAGGCAGTGACTTTCCCCAATTAAATGACTCATTCTGCAGTCAGCAGCTACCCGCTTGGTTAACGGCACCTTTGGCCCTCATAATGCCCATTTAATGAGGACATTTTCCACCATTTAGTACTGCCAGATTTTGTCAAGCTATTAGTCACTGCAAAGCCTCTCAGAGTTTCACAATACTATCTACATGTAGCCAGAGCTTCTCTCATCACTTGTTTTAATAACACAGGCACAGCAGAGGCTCACGTGCACCTCATCACAATGACAGTGACACAAGAGCTATTAGGATATATCGATACCTGTGCTCCCTAGCAGCTCACTGCCTTGAAGGTCAAGCTCCTTTACTATCACGCTAGCACAGCAGAAACCAACTAAAAAGTCACACTGTGCTTGATTGTATTTTCGCTTTTCGTCTGCTGTGTTAGCAGCTAGAACATGATGCACAAGGAAGCTAGATTTTGTCTTGGGCAACAAGGCAAAGCATTCTACTGCTGCACTTAATGAAAGTTAGTTTAGAAGGACTTTAAAACACTTCAGGTTTTAGCATTAATTTTTTGCTTGGATTACGGAAATAAATCTTATTTCTTTCTTCATTACACCCAAGGCATAATCTCATCATCTTGCACATGTGACACAAACATTTTTTCAGTAGTGTTTTGTGGCAGACTGCAGTAGTACCAGAGCCTGTTTTGATAATCTCAGGCACTCTAATATACCTAAAAGTGTAAACTCTCAACAAAAGTGTCTTGTTCTGACTGACAGTTGCCCTTAAAAGGATGCACTTTGGGAGATGAGAAAGGCAGTTTGAGGAAGTGAAGTAAGATGAAAAAATAGTTAATTTTAAGTTCTTTCTGCAAGTACACACTAGTAGCATTTTTTTTTTTTAATTTGTCTATGTCCTTTAAGAAGTCAGAAGGGTAAACTCTCAACAAAAGTGTCTTGTTCTGACTGACAGTTGCCCTTAAAAGGATGCACTTTGGGAGATGAGAAAGGCAGTTTGAGGAAGTGAAGTAAGATGAAAAAATAGTTAATTTTAAGTTCTTTCTGCAAGTACACACTAGTAGCATTTTTTTTTTTAATTTGTCTATGTCAGAAGGACAAGATGTGCCAAACCAAGGTTTCTAGCCAGACACTGTTTTAGTAACACATTGAGGTTTAGTGTTTTTCCAAGTGACATAATACCTACCTTCAACATTTGAAGCAAGTTCCAGAACTCAGTCCTGTTTCCAAAAGTAACTGTAAGAAGGAAAAAGATCTTCAGTTTGTTTTTGTTGGGAAAGGAGTGTTGGGTTGGGGTTTTTGTTTGTTTTGTCCCCCCCGCCAAAAGCAAGCACGATTATAAAGCTGCATTTCAGAAGACTGCTTATTGCACCTTCTGGTCAAACTTACTCAAGCACTCTTGGAAGTCAAGATGTTGTTGGCTGAGTGCTTTATTAACAGAGTGCAATTTCCTCCATATGCTAAATCCACACCCAACTGTTTCCAGATCATGCAAATACTTTGGAAACAACAAACTTAAGTGCCTGTTTCTCCTATCTCCTTGGATCCCAGGTGCAATTTCTGATAGCTACATAGTGCTAAACTCTGCAAAATTCACGAGGTGCCCTTTCACAGTCAGAACAGGCAGCAAACAAGGATGTCTTGCAGGCCATAAAGGACTGTTGAAGGCAAAAATAGATTTCAAGAATAAAGCTGTCACTTCTATTAGTCCTTGGGCAGAAAAAAAAATACCTTCCCCTGATGCTGTTAAAATTGGCATAATTTTAACTGCTTTTCAAAGGAATTTTGCTCCATCTTCTGCTGATTCTCTGGAGAAAGCAGTAAGCATGGAAACAATGTCAAGCTACTAATCTCTAAGCATTTACAAGTTTCAGGCACAGGAAACCTCTTCATGTCTGACCCCTAATGATGTTAACATGTCAGGAGAACAAATCTCCACGGACTCAAGAGTATTAGAACAGCGAATACTGGAGTTTGCCATTCCTCCATAACAATAAAGACACGATATTCAAGAAACCTGAATCAGCTTTTAACACAGCATGTTAGTAAAACAAAGAACAGCAGAGAAGTCAGTCATATCTCTTATTTGTCACATAAACAAGGTATTAAGAGAATAACTGCCACACTGAAGGACAGGGCTAGCTTTTGTACCCTGTCCCTCCACAGCTGTCCATCCTTCACCATTTAAGATTAATATTAAAGGAAGAAAAACCATGCAAAGCAAAAAATAATTGTCAGGTTGCTCATCATTCCTGGGTGCTCACAGGTTTCGGAGCACCAGCAAAGACACAGCCTTTTCCTCTCTGCCACCTAATGACACAAACGTGGCACATAAGCCACATCTGCAACACGAGCTGGGGCATGGAGCTATGCAATGGGGCAACTTGCACCCGCTGCTCCTCACCTCGGGTCTCTCAGAAGACTTCCTGGGTCTGCCACATCACACAGCTTGCTCTGAAAAAGAAGTGGAAAATATTTAGACGTACTTCAAAGCCTGGCTATGTGGTTACTGCTTCACTGATTACAGAAGTTTGGAAGGCCCAGTAAGAGTGGGAAGCTAGAGAAATAAATGCACGGCACAGGCATATTTTTACCTTCAGATAGGAATAGGGTCGGGGCTGCCAGCATGCAACTCCCAGGACGCGTTCCCAGTGACGTCACCAACTTGCCATGTGGCTTTAGACAGATCACTTCAACCCATTCTCCCATAATACAAGTGTACATACCAACAGGATCCTACCACTTTCAACGCTAAATAATCAAAAAGCCACGCGCAGCCTTTCTGCTGCACATCCACTACAGGTCAAACAGAACATCTTTCTATTCTATTAGATACAGATCTCACATTTAAGACAATAAAAAAAAAAATACGAAAGGCTTAATTTCTCAAGACTCTCCTATTAACCAGGCTATTTATAAATAATGTCAGGCTATCAATCACTCTGAATGCTCACGGGTTTCAGAACAAACGAGCGTAGAACATAGCCTGTCTCTCTCTGCCACCTAATGACACAAAGATGCCACAGCAGCCACCTTTGCAACGCCTGTGGCAGATTGAAAAAAAAACTAGGGACTGAAAGAGGCGATAGTTACAGGTATTTGTAAGAACAAGATTATATCATCTACTCAGAAAGCAGCATTACAAAGGTATTTGGTGCACGTGTAGATACTAAATGTAGCACATCACTTAATAAGATGGCTGAAGCTTACTTGGACAGTCTTTGTGTCAAGCACCACTTACCCTTCATTTTTCAAGACAGCGCAATCTTTTTCACTTCACCCTTTGTCTTCTGCCAGGATGAAGACAAATAAAAAGAAAGGAAGAAGGCAGTTAATAACAAACGAGTGTTTAGCTGACTGCATAACGACCTTCTTTGTGAACCGCACCATTTAACAGAAAACAAGAACATTAAAATATGATTAAAAAGTATAATTCGCTGAATAGATTCACTTTAGTTACTCAGCTCTTCAAAAACATTTCCCTCAAAGCCTGAAAAGGTGGTGGCCCTCAATTTTTCCCCTCCTTCAATGGGCGCATAGTCGCATTTACCTTATTCTTACTACATCCCTATACATCAGTTTATAATATATCCGATCTCCACTGAACGTAGCAGTGCCTGGAGCAAACAGAGCACCGGAGGGTGCCCAGGGGACCTGCAGGTCTCTGGCTGTGTCCGGCCATGTGGCTGCGCGGGCCACATTCTGTCCCCTCTGAGGCCCAGAAACCTCGGGAGGGCGAGCAGGCAAGGCTGGGGACTAAAGCCCGACCTTCCTGGGGGTCACACAGACCAGCACCTCACGCAGGATGCCCACCCGCCCATACCTCCAG